>NC_060279.1:104010177-104310177 GCF_021613505.1 Equus quagga | reverse complement strand
CACCAACAGAGTGGTGGGACATTCCCTCCTTCGCTCTGCCAGTCGTCCGGGTCATTTTCTTCAGGATTCTCAGGGTCACTTCGAGGCCTTCCCATGCTTGGTGTAGTTCAGCCCAGGCTGTTCACCTTGTGGTCCACAAGCCTGAAAAGATCTACTTCTTCCGGTCTTCTTCAGGGAGGCTTCCCTGATCACCGCATTTCTCTAACACAGTGACTGACCCTCACCTCCCCCATACCTTCTGCCCTCTCGCTGTGCTCCTGTTTCTTCCCAGCACTGCGAGCATGTGATTCATTGGTCTGCCTGTTTACCTGTTCATTTCTATCTCCTTCACTAGATTCTAAAGCCCGCGAGGGTAAAGATTTGGTCCGCCCTTTCCACCATCGTATTCCTAGTGTCTAGCACAGCCCCTGGTACACAGTAGATCCTCAGGAAATCTCTGTTGACTGAATGAATGATTCAGTACATTCTGCACTGTGCTTAGAGGGTCCTTCTCTCTCCAACTAGATCATACCTCCCCGAAGGCAGGGATGCTCCCCAAGGCACCTATGCAGCACCATGCACAGCTTAGGTGCTCTAAAACATAAACAAGTGCACGAGAGAGGCTGCGAACCGCAAATCCTATCCATGCATCGGGATAGGCATCTCCCACCACTCTTCAAGGGACAACACAGCCATGCATTGCTTAACGACAGGGACACATTCTGAGAAATGCGTTGTTAGGTGATTTCGTCGTTGTGTGAACATCATACAGTGTACTTACACAAGCCTAGTTGGTATAGCCTACTACACATCTAGGCTGTACGGTACTAATCTGATGGAACCACCATTGTATATGTGGTCCATTGTTGACCAAACGTCATTATGTGGCACGTGACTGTAATAGCTAACACTGAAATAGTGTTTCCTATGGGGGCACTGTTTGAAGCACTCTCCAGGGTATTCATTTATAAAACCCACATGATAGGACCATGAGGCCTGGAATGTTATTCTCTGCATGTTAAAGGTGAGGAATTGTGACACAGAGAGGTAAAGTCACGTGCCCAAAATTGCACAGATGGTAAGTGCCGGACCCAGGAAATAGAGCCAGGCAGTCCGGCCTGCACCTGTGCTCTCAATCTCTATGCTATGCTATTTCTCTTGAGTTTGAAATCCAGGATAAATATCAAACGACTCGAAAAATACCTTCAGAGTGATCTTTGGGCACTAACACTATATCCCCTTGAGTTTACTCCTATTTTTTCTTTCAAAGTAGATTTCAAATTACAAATCTTTGCTCCAAATTGAGATGTCACTTGATAATCTCTCCCCTATTGATAAAACATCAAGAAATTAACCTGAAGATGGTGAGGCAAATGATTTGTAGAAGACTCTTTCCATGAGAAAGTGGAATGCCATTCCTCCCCAGAGCTGCGAGAATGCGATCCTGATTCTTAGACTCCGCCTGGGTTTGATGACAAGGACCTCCAACTAACATAGATGGACTTCTCCACTGCAGCAGAAGTGGCCACAGCGGGTGCCCCTTAGTCTGCATCACTTCAGAGTCAAGATGCAGGAAGGCCGCTGACTAATGGGACTACTCAAGTAACTGAAATTTCCTACACTCAACATTGAGACCCAGTAATGTTAAGTAGAAATTTAAATCAAAATTTCCTGAGTGGGTCCTAGAACCCACATAAATTTAATGCATACTGTCTATGACCTACTTCTCTATTTTACAAAATCAAATGGAGTGCTACAGACAATGTTGTGTCTCCCCAGAATTCATAGGTTGACACCTATCCCCCTTATGAGGGATTTGGAGGTGGGAGGTGCCTAGGGTATGAAGGTGGAACTGTCATGAATGGCTTTGGTGACCTTACAAAAGCGACCCCGGAGAGCTCTCTCGCCCCTTCTGCCATGTGAGGACACAGCAAGAAGACGGCCATGTATGAACCAGGAAGCAGGCCCCTACCAGACATCATATCTGCCAGAGCCTTGATCTTGGATCTCCCAGACTCCAGAACCATGAGAGAGAAATTTCTGTTTATAAGCTGCCCAGTCTATGGTTTTATGTTATAGCAGCCTGAACAGACTAAGACACAGAGTGGTTAGACATTGGGTTGGTGAACCTGAAGCACTGTAAGAATCTTAGTCACCTAAGACAAATTCCACTATATTCACCATTCATTCATTCATTCATTCATTCATTCACTCATTGTTGGTTTCTTCATTAGCTTCTACTACTGCCAGGCCCTATGCCGACATGACATGGTGCCTGACCTCACGGACTCTGCCATTTATGGACGGGGGTTGACACTGATGCAATAACTGCATAGATAAACCATAGCTATGGCAAGGCCTGTGACCAAAGGTGTCTTGTGATCAAAAGGCAAAGGATTTGAGCTGATCACAGAGGTCAGGGAAGGCTTCCCTGACAAAATGGCTCTTTGCTGAGCCCTGGGGAAGAGTAAGAGAGAAGCATGTGAAGGGAAGCGGGGAGAGGAGGAGAGGACACCAGGCCTGCTGCATCTGGGAAACCGAAAAGCACATCTGAGGACGGGCAGGTATAATGGGGCTGAGGCAGGGGCAGCAGCCAGGGACATCAGGCTGGACCTCAAAGGCTGGATAAAGGTCTGGATCTTCAGTAGAAGCCACGGGAGACTTTTAGTCACCATCAGAAAGGGAAAAATTCAAGGACTATTCAGAAGGTGAAACTGACAGCCTGGTGATGCAATAGTTCTGTACACTCTACCGGCTAAAGCAGGAAACACACTGAAGAGAGAAAAGGAAAGGTCAACAGCGAGGGTGGAACAAAGAGGATTTCCTGGTCGATCTTAATCAGAAAGCTACATATCAGGGCATGCACCACAGTGCCGCTGATGGGCCCTGTCTCAACAGCCTCAGCTCACTCTGTACGGTTCTGCAGACCGGAAAACCCCTCATAGCCTGAAATCACCGAGGGTCAATTCACACCCACCCACGGACACAGGTTTGCGTGGCTCTCACCAGAATATTAAAAAATCTATAATTCTTGTGCTGACACCAACATTATTATGCATCAGTATAACAGGGTACTAATTTTAATCTGCACAAAAATCACAGAATATTCATGCTGAGAGGAACCTTAAGCATCATCTGAATATTTGTGAATTTTTCCAGTATGTTCATAGATGTTTTCATGTATAATTTATTTCCTATTGACATGTATGCTTGGTGTTCTCTAAATAAACGATGTTTTTCCCAGGCTTAACCCATGTCTATTGCCTTCCTGTTCCCTCTCATTCCCACTTGATCCTTGTGGGACATATACACACACACACACATACACAAAGACTGTTCCCAGGGGCTGACCCAGTGGCATAGTGGTTAAGTTTGCACACTCCGCTTCAGCAGCCCAGGCTTTGTGGGTTCGGATCCCAGGTGTAGACTTACATACCACCACCGCTCATCAAGCCATGCTGTGGGGGCATCCTGCATACAAAACAGAGGAAGACTGGCACAGATGTTAGCTCAGGGACCACCTTCCTCAGGCAGAAAAAAGAGGAACACTGGCAACAGATGTTAGCTAAGGGCCAATCTTCCTCAACAACAACAAAAAAGACTGTTCCCAGAAGGTGCTCAATCAACACTTTTAGTTGACTGACTGAATGACTGACGACACACCAAAGTCTGCCTCTGAGTTTGACAGTCAAGGCCGTAAAGTCAAGAGAATGATCCATTTAAGAGAATCTGGTAAAAATATATGGTAGAGATGAGGTGAACTGTCAAAGACTCCTTCCACTGGATCATCAAAGAGTGGAAAAAACTGGAAGGAGCTAGAACCTGTAGTCCCAGCCCCTGTCCACACAGGGAAGGCAGCTCTGTCATCCACAGGCAGAGTGGTAGAGGATCAAGCAGGAGAGCCGAGACGGATGGCACATCTCTGGTTAAAAGGTCAAGGGGAAAAGGTATATTTTCAGCAAACTGAGAGGTGTTGCAATTTTAGAAGGAAAGTAGCTTTCTTAGCTGACAGCAGAAGCCACTTCCAGCTTTTTCCTTTCTTTGATCCATCAGCATTGCCCTGGCCACCAACCAAGTTCACACGGTCCAGACATTTTGGATTGAATCAATGTGTTAGCATCCCTGTTTCTCAAAATGTAGAGGATATATATCTAAGATTAAACCTGTAAAAACCAACCCCTAGATGTCATTGTTGCTGCTGAAATATCAAATCTTGAGTCTTTGAAATTTTAAATCTGAAGAGATAGCAGTGTTAATCTGAATAAGCCACTTAAATAATGCAAATTCAATTCACTTTCAATTTTTCAAAGCCAAGTCCACAGTCTTCTGGACTTAACCAAATGCAACGAAATCTCAGGGTGTTAGCGCGCATTCAGCTGCCAACAAAATCCGCATTTAGGAAAAATAGGCTGAAAACCCACGTAGTCATCTGCTCACATCAAATTCCACGACAGAGGAGCTGATTTCAGAGTAGCTGGATGGTTCTGGCCTCTTCTTCTCCATGTGTCCTCTGACTTCTGTGCTTGCCTCTGTCACTGGCACTGCAGCCCAGAGCTGTCTGTGCCTCCCACCAAGGGCACACTAAAAGGACAGAGGGGCTCGCTGGCCCTCCACTTCACACCTTAGTTCCAATTTGCCTCTAACGCTACGTGTTCTTTGTTCACAGTGTCTGCCATCTCCATCTCTTCTTTCCATCTCGTATCATTCCAGTCTGAACCTTTGCAACAATGATACTTAGGGTTTATTGATCATTTACTATGAGTTAGGCACATCGGTGCTTCATACATATTACATCCTTTAAACTTTCCAACAGCCCTATAAGATAGGTTTCACTATCCCCATTTTACAGATGAAGTAACACAGGCAGAGAGGTTAGGTAACTTGCCTTAGATCACACAGGTAGTGAGTGCTAACAGGTTTTGAAGCTCAGGGTGAAACCCAGTCCAGGTCCCTAACTGGACACCATCTTCATCTCTCCCAAGGCCCCAGCTCTCAATCTGAAGCCTGATCTTCCCAAAAGACTGCCTTCAAGCAGCTCCTCAAATAAAGCCCATGCCAACGAGTGTGTCTGCTGAACAAAACTGCTTTTTCATTCAATCAATGAGCGTTTACACAGTGTAGCTACACTCTGGGCCCTATTCGAGGCCCTATTCTTGTTGGATGAACAAGACTGACAAGCTCCCTTGGCTCTTGGAGTTTGCTCCCCACCAGGGTAGACAGATGCTGCGGCAGGGATTACATACGCAGTCAATGACCACAGAGCTAAGTCCACAAAGACGCGTGAATAAGACGAGCAGAGGCCCTGCGCAGGGCCCTGATGGGAAGGCTCTCAGCAGATGCTTGCTGCCTGTGGCTGCCTGGGCCAGCCCCAGCTCACCATTCTGGCCGAAGCTCTCCCTGCTCCCCTCTCAAGCCCTTTGGCCAGACAGATGCCCTGTGTCTAGTCTCACCTCACACCTTCATTCATGTCGGTCCATTTTCTTACACACACCAAGCTTATCCACCCGTTAACTTAGCTCAAGCTTTCCCCCTCCCATCAGCTAGTCAGAGAAGCATGAGGTGAGAGAGATGCTCGTGCAAGAGGGGTGGATGACGTGGGAGCCTGGCCCCCTGCTCCTGAACCTCATGTGTGCCCTGCAGCCTGCTTAGGCCTGATTCGGGATGTGCCGCTTCTGCCTCACAATAGCTTTCTGCTGGGCCCTCCCAGCCTTATGGCTTGCTGGAGCTTCTGCTGAGCAGTTCTGGCTTCGTGGTCAGAAAGGGCATGAAAATTGCAGTGTAGACTATCTCCGGGTGCCACATGCAATTCTTCTTCCCCTTTCACTCATGTCTCTTTCTCAGTGAAAGAAACAGCCCACCAGATCAAAGATGCAACACTGTTCCCGTGCTTGGTCGTCCACAGTACGTGAGGAGCTCAGAGCTGGAGGCCCCCAGAGGGTAGACTACTTGCTGTCTATGGTTATCCAGTCACTGATGTCTTAAAGAAGCAAGACGCAGAACTCCCAGCCAGCTGGTGATGATGCTAGGGGCTTCTAGTCTCTCACCGCAAGAGGAGCTGTCAAAGTAACAAATGACGCATTTTTAGGTCACAGGATTACCCCTTAGCCGGGTCCTCTTGGTTTGATTAGCAGTTCCTTTTCCTTAGTGTCTTCCTTCATCTTCTTCCCTTTCTTCTTTTCATTTTCCTCCTCTGCCCCTCTCATCAACAAAGGTCACTGCGTTAAGGAAACTGCTTCTTGGAGAAGAATTTAACAGTACCCTATTATAATCACACCGTCTTATTCAGAAGCAGGTGGTATTACCTGTCAACCGGGTTTGCACATAGCAAATAGCGGCCACCCAACTCAGCTGAGGCTCCTGGGCAGATAAAGTGGCCAAAGGAGACAGCCCTCTGGAGGCCTCGAAATCTCATTTTCATTCCCTTTGTGGAGAAGAGACTGACTTTATTGACAAAGACGACTGAAAATGGCTTGAGCGTTCCGATCACCAGTCTGCGCTGAAGCCGAGAGACAGCCTGGCGGAGGGAGCTCCTGCTCCACGAGCCCTGCTTCGCCGCAGCATGAGTCTGGGGCAGGTGCAGAGCAGACTGCGAGGGGCCTCCCGCCGGCCTCACAAGCAGCCGCTCTCCGCCTCACTCCCAGCCTGCTGCTGCCTTTCCTGGACCCCACCCATAAACCAACAGGAAGTCAGGCAATCTCTGCCAGCAATCAAACTCTTAGACTGATACCAGGGCCCGGGGTCAGGCCCGAGTTAGCTGGACAAGGCGAATGCCCTGCTGTCCACTGGAGGGCTCTTTGGCTTGACTGCACATTCCAGGTAAGCCACTAGATGTCACCACTATTGATTTGTGTCCTCACTCCCAGGTCCTGGGGACAAGACAGTCCTAGGAGCTAAGAGAATTCTATACAGAATTCCATCACAGCCTGAACTCCGCGGCTGCTTTAGATGCTACGACAGTCTGAGATCCTCCGTGGGCCTCTTCTCAGCCAGTATGGGCTCAGACCCAAAACAGCTGAGCTGAAAGTGAAGCAAGACTTCACTTCAGCAAACCCCAACTCTCGCAATAGTGTCCCTGCTCTTTCTCCAGTTCCTCCTAGACATCATCGGTTGTCGTGTATCCTTCTGGTTCATCCAGGTCCTCGATGAGAAGTAAATTAATATGTGTGCCTCGTAGCACCAGAGATTGTAGATGTCGATGTGCTGCTGAAATAATGTAGGTCTGTGGCTTTTAGCAGAGAATGACTGACAGATGGATAATTTATGATGATTCTTGAGACCTGAACTATAATTATGAAGTATTTCTAGGTGTATATTCAGGATGCAAAGTGTAAGGAACCCAGAGCTAATGTTAATTTATTACTGACAGCTGTATATATAATAATATATCATGTCCTTTAATCTTACATTCCTTCTGACTTACATCAAGCAATCTTTTCATTCATTAATAAAATCAAGCCTTGCCATTATTCTTAATGATGAAGTCCCATTTTGAACCCAGAGGACTCCTATAATTAAACTCCATACTTCCATATACCAGACATCTGAAGCTCAAAATAAAAGGATAAATTGAACTGCTGGTTTTACAGGCAGGATGAAAACGTCAGAAGGATGGAGCCCACCTGCTTGCAGTCCCACTGGAGCTAAAGAGAAGGTCAGGGAAAATGTTTGTGTTTACCTTCTCAGCTTACACTACCACATCCTTTTTTTTCCCTCTTTGAGCCCCCCGCCTCCTCTCGCTCTTCCACATTCTTTCCTTTTTGGAGGCAGTATATCCAAAGCATATTTTTTAAAGGTCATGATTAAAATTACAACTAAAAGAAATACAGGTTAACATGTCTCCTCTGATTTTCTATGCTGTGCCAAAGACGTATGTGATTAATCCCTTTGAAAGAAATCGAAACTAATCTTATTGCACAAAAGACAAAGTGTCCTTCATAAGTATCATGGCTGGGAACAAGCTGGTCTTCTCGAGTTTCACCTAGCTCAGTGTTTCACTCAGTTTACAACCAGCCATCACCTTGGCAACTTCCTCACTGTGCTGTCTTCCTCCCTGAGAGTTTCCGAAATTTAAACAGTGCTCTGGTTTAAACTGTCAAGCACGCACCTTGTATTATCAGAGTCCCTGGTTACTTTAGGAGATACTTTAGAAGATACAGATCCTGATACTTGTAGGAGAAGCAAGACCTTTCACCTCATCAACTAATGAATGATCCCAAAGTGGAATAATGAGATGCATGGAGATAGGGATGCAGTTATCTGGGTCATCTCTCATCTGGAGACAGTCAGGTTCCATCAGGTAGGCGCTAGATAACCGAGTAAGCAAGTTTTCTATCTATAACACTAAATCTTACTATGATTGGTTAATTAAATCGTAGTGAATAACATTCCATGGCAAGTGGAAGGTGCTTAGAAGAGTTTCACTGAGATATCCACAAGTTCAATGGAACTACATCTGGATGTCTTTGCCTTCCTCTGACTTAAAAATGTTCACTGTAATTTTCTGGAGAGCTCTTGTGTATGAAAGAGAAATACTGAGGTTTTGCTCCCCTAGCTTTTTGACATTGCCTTGGTTTTTCTATTGTATTTTGTATCTTATACATTCTCTGTCTTCAGGAACGAAGGTCCTAATTCTTTCATTAACATTCCTATCTGCCCGTAATGGTTTCTTTCTATTGGTTCTGCCTCTTTCAGTAACTTTGGTGTACAGAGAGGGAGTATCAGTCAGTCAGTCAGCAGTGGCTATGTCACGCACGCTGCAGTAACAAACAGCTCCAAAACCTGTGTGACTTCCTCACCCTACATATCCATCATGAGTCAGCTGGGGGCTCAGCTCCTCATTGTCACTCTAAAATGTAGGCTGACAGGGTGGCCACCATTTCAAACATTGCCAGTCATCAAGCCAGCGAGGAAAGAGGGCTCTGGTGAGAACTACACTGAGAACTAAATGCGCCAGGCTGGAGGGGCAGCCCTCACACCCATACACAATTCACTAGCCAACACCAGTCACAAGCCACACCTCCAAGCCAGGCAGAGGGCCGAAGTTCCATCTAACCTTGTGCTAGAAGTAGCTGGTGAATACCAGAAAAGACGACCACAGGAACTTCAGACAAAGATACACTGACCTTCTTTCACTGGTTTTAGAACTCCCTTATTTTCCCTAGATTATAGCTTCTCCACTTTCAGATTCATGGACATTACAGGTAAGACATTTCTAAAGAAAAGCCTCTCTTCAGATCCAAACGAGGATTGCTTGTGTCGGCAGCTCAAGGAAAGGAAAGAAATTTGCACATTAATTGTTTGTTCTTTCTCCCTGTCATGTATTTCTGGTTTGCCTTGATTTTTTTCCTTCCACCCTTCCATCCTAGTCTCCTGTTCAACTTCTTTTATTGAACAAAATTACTCAACCCTTTATTTTTCCTTCTCCTTAGCTATTTGGTCCAATTGGCAAAGGATTCTGTGGAATGGCAGAATTCTAACTTTACTGGTTTCCCAACCCCCAAATTCAGGTGAATTTGTATCTTGAGATACAGTAAGGGGAATGACTGACCTGGCTGAACAGCAACTTCAAGTTTTTCCTGCAACTTTCCCCCACTTAATAATTGAGAGCCCAGCCTGCTACAAAGGCCTCTAAATATAGCCGGAATTGCTGAGAGGTATCTCAATGAACAGGTCCAGTCCTTACTGTGACCAGAATCTTCAGTTTTACTCCTTTCCTACTGTTGGTGGCCTATCTACTGGGTCTAGACCCCAGCGCCCTGCTGTGTAGTTCCTAATACACTAAAACTGTCCAGCACTCTTGGTCAAGTTAGGTGAAATGCTTCACTCCCTTTGGATTTTATTCTGTTAGCAGGGGAACCAAAACAGGCTGCTTATAATGTGTATGTCATGAAACAGATCCAAATGACAAACACTATGGTGCCCTCAGAAGACTGAGGTTGTGTTACCCACAGAGGTAGTTACAAGCTGCCAAGTCAGGCCCCACCATCCCTAGGAGGAGTTCTTTCCCTGAAAACTCTCAGTCTCCCAAACAAATAGATTTCCCAGGGCCAGCTCTGCCCCTCGCCAGACACATCTGAAGTCCAGCCATGAATCCAGCAAGGACTTCTAAATTTTAGCCAAGAACAACGCAAAAAGGGTAGCCCAACCAAAGCAGTAACAAATTCGGAAGCACAGGGCTGAAAAGAAGGCCAGTGGCCATTGTTGAAAGCCAATTCGGGAGGGGACGGAGTGATGAAGCAGATTTGGGCGACGTGGGGAGACTGCAAGTGATCATACTCTGACTTCGACCCCAGACGACCACCGAGAGGCCACCGCGCAGGCCTTGAGAGCCCGCCAGCCACGCCCGAACCCCGCCCAGGACGGGCCACTGCCGTCAGCCGGGAGGCTACCTCGTCCGGGCCAGCCTCGCCCCGGAGCCCCGGGATGCCCGTGGGCGGGGCCTGAGCCTCGCCCCGCCCCCGCCGCCCGCCACTCGGGTCACCTGACCTGCCCGTGGCTCACGTGATCCGTGCCCGGCGCCGCCATTTTGGAGCTCCGGATGAGGAGGGGAAAAGCGGGGGAAAAGAGGGAAAAGAGCCGGGAGAGAGGTGGGCTAGGACGAGGGCGAGGGCACGGCCAGGCGCCCGGCCGGCCCACGGAGGCTCGCGGACGCAGCAGCCGCCGCCCGACCGCAGGTACCGCGCCCCGGGGCCGCCCCTCCGCCCGCCCGCAGCGCCGCCGCCGGCCATGTGCGCCCTCCCTCGGGCCTCTGCCGGCGCCCGCCCGGAGCTCGCCACACGCCGCAAGTTCCGTGTCCCGCTTCGGTCCTCGCTGCCGCCCATGGCAAGGCTCGCGGAGCCCCCGGGCTTGCCCGCCGCCCGGGGAGGGGGAAGCCCCGCGCCGCGCGTCCTGTCACCAGCGCGGTCCGCGGGCAGGCCCGCCGAGGCGTTGCCCCCTTGCCCTCTGCAGAGGGGAAGCCGCCCGGGCCCGTCGGGATGGAGCCGAGAACGGCGTCCTCACCGCCTCTCTCGATTACTTTTTCTCGACCCCCACCGTCCCCGTCCTCGAGCCACATTGCTTCGTGTAGAAAAAGCGAGTACAGAAAAGCAGCCCCAGCCCCCTGCACCTATTGCGAACCCCTGAGATGAAATGAGCTCCCCCGAGATCCCCGAGCTCACTGGGAAAAGCTCCTACTTCTTAAGACCTGGGGGCATGGGAGTGAATGGTTTGTGTGGAAGGCCTGGATGATTAATTCGGCCGAGGCCACCATCCAGCCTGGAGGCGATCTTTTTCGTTAGTGCTGTGGGGTGTAATTTGCTATCAGTGTGCATCTCTCTTACCAGGCAATTACTGGATTTATCACCTTGAGTTTGTGCTTTCTCCGGTCCTCCGCTCTGACCCAGTGTATGGGTTGCGTTATTGATTACAAGAGAAAGCTTGGCCCTTCATTCCTTTACCTCACTAACTCGTTTAAAATTAACTTCGGAGGACCAAAGACATGCTCTCCACCCTGGCAGTGGACTATTTACTTAACCGTAATCGATAAGATAGTTGCATTCTAGGTGAAATGAATAAGCGGTCTTTGATCTAAAAGATTCATTCTGGCTAGTGAAAGAAACAGTAGCAAAGAAATGTGGCACCAGGGCGGGAAACTGCATTAAAAGATGTATAGGTCAGTCTGCTGTGTCCTATCTTTTCATGCTGCCATTCAGCCTCCTGTGCTTGTAGAACTGTTTGAAGTTTGCAAAATCATCCCTTAGATTGTATTTTTGGTTAAGATTAAGATAACAATATACTATTTATTGTTCCTTATTCGTTAGAAAGTGGTATCAATAAAACCAGTAGTATTTTTAGTCCTTTCGATAAAGTCTGAGCTAAAACAAAGTACACCATTATTGGGAGAAGTTTCCAGAGCTGTACTTTCTGACTTGCACAAAATCCTGAAGTCTACTTGTTAGATAAGTTATATAAATTTGCCTCACGTAAGTGGGTTACATGAACATTCCTCTGAATTTCTTTTTCACATAGATTATCAGGAAATTTTTCACTGCCAAAAAAAAAAATCATTACTTTGTTTAACCAAAAAGAGAAATGTTTGATACTGTATACTTTCATTCTTGGCCACAGCTGGATTTTGAAGATTGATCCAAGGGACTGTATTAATTTCAGGAATTGATTTGAAAGACACTGGCTCTGCCACTTAACAGCCATGTAACCTTGGGTAAGTCACTTAAATTGCACTGAGTGTTTCCTTATTTGTAGAATTGTGTAACACCCACCTAGCCTGTCCCAAAAAGTTATGAGGATCAACACACTAACGTGTTTGATACAGCCTGACTGTAGGGGGCTGTTATTCTTTTCGGTGTTGTTACTTTATACATTTTTGTTCTCACTGAGAAATAAGAAGAAAATAAGAGGAAGGATGGATTTAGAATCATGCCTAGATTCCAATGCTTCAGCCAGTTATTACTTTATATCAGTGAGCCTCAGATTCCTCATGTGCAAAAAAAGAGGTTAATATCACCAGGAATTATGTGAGTAATACACTAAATCTTCACACTGCTCCCTGGACTATGAGACCTCAGGGGCAAGGATTTCCTCTCACTCATTTTCATAGTCTCCAGCACTGTTTGGGCACACAGTGTGTCCAGCACATTGTCGGTGCTCAATAAATGTTAAATCTGAATATTGGTTAACATTAGTTAGATCTTATGTCTTAACTGCAGCTGCCAAATTAGAATATTCTCTCAGGCTAGATGCCAGCTAAGAAATTTTAGACTATGAAATTCATATACTTGTGATATTTATACTCAGTTATTTTTCTTAGTGGTAATTAAGAATTACATTAAGCTAAGGAGATTTTAATTCAAATAAATTATGGCTGATATTAGTAAGATAAATCTATAAATAATATGTAAGCAGTTGCCAGGTGATTTTTTATATACGGTTTATAATTCAGGAACATGAAAGTTCGTCCAGCACCACACTCTTATTTTACATCTGAGGAATCTAAAAGCCACAGAAACGGTGACTTGCCTAAGGTCACACAGCTAACTGAGGGCATTCTAGGAGAGGGACCCATGAGCTTATGTCCCATGTCGTCTTTTGGCTGGAGTAAAATAAAGGTTTATATTTTAGAATTACGATAATTTAGAAGAATGGGGAATTGGCCATTACTTCTATAGCACAATTTTTTTCTAGTTTGGAAAGAACAAATCCTTAGTCTGAAAGAAAAGGTTCTTTATACCATATTGAACTGTCTTTGTATATACACAGAAAATTACAGCCTTTCTCCAGGCCCACACGAATTGTTCAAGTTGATTTTACTTAGGATAATCATACTGCTATAACTGGAAGAAACTAACTAGATATACAAATAAACCAAATAGCAAATTATAGGAAACTAAAGACAACTGAAATAATTTGACTCTTTTCTTGGGAAAGACATTAATTGTAAGCTTTTGTCTGTGGAATGCTGTTGTCTTGGAAAAATTTGAGATGCACTGGAAAAGGCTGTAAAACTTTTCTGGTTTGGGATACAACTTTTATTTATTTATTTGTAACAATTCAATATATTTGGTCTAATGTTGTTATGTCTAAAGATTCCAAACAAGAAACCCTGTTTTGTGATGCCTCTTGTCTTTCCTCTTCCTTGTAAACCTTACTATTGAGCCGTATTGATCTTTTCACTAACCCTTGGATAGCATGCCTATTCTTGCTTCTGAAAGTATAATAGTTATGGCTACTTTCCTTGTTAGTCTTACCATTGTGTCAACAGAATTCCAAGAAAGCCAATAGCACACCCTAATTAGGATAATTCAAGGAGGATGTATTTACAGAGATACTCCTAATAAAGGTGTAGGCCTTGTATATCTGGAGCTAGCAGGATCGGGAGAAGGGAGAGGTCCCAGAACCACGAGAGTCTGGTAGAGCAGCCTGCCTGGAGAGAATGGCTTTCTACTGGGGAACGTGGCCAATTTGAGGTGACCTGGAGGGATGAAACTGGGGAAATGAATCTCCTGATCTCACTCTCCTGCCTCCCTCTGGTCTCCTGTCATGGCTTCCCATTGGCGCAACTCAACCAGAAACCACAGGGTTTGGGAGCCTGATGCTATACTCCCTCCTGGGACAGAGAGTAGAGTGCAGAAGAGGAGACAGTGACTCTAGAGGGAGAAATGGCTGACATCTGGTGTGCTCATCTTTTGGAATACAGTGTACATCTTACTTCTTCCAGAAGCCTTTGCTTACCTTCCTAGACCAAAAAGAGCTCTTAGTCTTTGTTAGGATTTTGTCACTGACTGCTGCCTTCTGACTGTTTTACCTTATGTACTATTGCATTGTTTAAAAGCTGTTAATTCTTTTTAACTTCCAAATATATTTATCTTATCCACTCAGCTCAGTTTTAAACCATGAGTACTGTGAATTTAAAATTTTTTCGATTCTTCCTGGTACTTTGCTTGGTACCCTGCACAGAATTTTTTCTGTAACTTTTTGTTAAGAAAAATTTTAAACATTTACACAAGTAGAAATAATAGTATCATGAACTCCTAGGTACTCATCACTCAACTTCAGCTACAAAATTTGCCATTCTTACTTTATCCCTACCCTCTCCACCCACCCAATGTAAAGTTGCATTTCCATTGAACTCTTGGAGGCCATGGATAGCATGCAGATTATTGTAATCCATGTTGTCATCATTATTGAGCCACTGGGATTGTATTTGTACTCCTTATTTTTGTCCCTTTTATTCAAATAAATTTTCCTTCACTCGACATGCAATCCCATATATATGTACCTCAGTGGCCAAAGTGAAAGTTTTGTGAAAATTTGAAGAGTTGGCCACGAGGTCAACTTTACTTCCTGTGTATACTTTACTATGAACTGTTTATCTAACATTTTTAAGAGACTTTGTTTTAGTGAGACTTAACTTGTACATTGATTTGCCACATGGACTCAAACTGGTTTTTCAGGTGTTTCTTGATGTATTTTATGTTGTCATATCTGTTTTATGGCTTCCATTTCTGTACTTATCCCCAAATGTCTGCAGCCTCTAAAATGAGATACTTACATAAATGTTCAGGGAAAATTGGAGCATCTGCTGCAAATTTCCATTAGCTCTTAATGCCTGAGCAGGCACAGCTTTAAAAATCTGAATGTTTTGTCAGAGTCTTTTGTATTAGTCTTTTGCTTGAGATAAAATGAACTCCTCCCCTTCTTCCTTCCACTTTCTTTTTAAGGTACACAGTGAAATATCCACAGGGAGCAATTTGCACTGCTCTGTCTCCCTCCTATTGTATCATTAAGTAGAAAAAGGATAATCTGAGTCACCTTTGTAACCCTGTGGGTATGCAGAGTCTGCTGAGCAAATATTCACTTGTTAACCTCCAGATTATCAATCAGCCTACATGGATGTCCTGTTTCCTGGGGAAGGAGGCCATAGATCTGTAGGAGAGCACCAAATCTTGTGCAAGAAACTGAATGTGCAGGGACTCCTATCATTAACTATTACTTAACTAATTTGCGTTTAACAATTGAACTGAAAGAAAGCCTTAAGTGAATGACCCTAAAAGGAAATCAGTAGTCACAGGAAGAGCCACAGCTCCCCTTGGCCTAAAGATGTGGAATTCTCAGGCAATAAGGTGACTTAGGAAGTCACAAAGGATTTTTCTAAGGAAACAAATTGTTCCCCCACTGGTCCCCTCTTTTAGTGACTTAAGGTTGAATGTAGAAATTTAAAAACACTTTTGTTCATCCTACTTGAGAAAGATTGAAGGAACTAGTCTTTTGAGCGGTAATGCCCTTAGATTGTTAAGGGGAGAGAGTGGCTAAAGGACCACTGGGCTTTGGGAGCTGGGATAGCTGTCATGTGTTGTAATGACTGTGGAAGGCGTGCCCTGCCATGAGTGTGGTCAGAAGTGGAAAAGAGAAAAAAGCTGATCACGTAGGGCACGGTGTTAGGAAGGAGGGAAGAAGTGGTCCTAAGGAAGCCGAGAGTAAACTGTTGGCCTTTTTGCCTGATGTGGACCTGGATCTAGAAAGGTAGTGTGCCAGGAAGAGTAGAAGTAAGAGAGGAAAAGCTATAACTGCTGCCGAGAGTTGACCTGGGAGAACTGGCGCTGAGGCAGGTCAGAGCACTGGGGGGTCTGGGAGGAGGTGTGATCTTGGCAGGGGCTCCAGGGCCCCGATATGTCGATTCAGTCCCCTGGGGGAAGAGGAGCCGTGATTCACCTCCTGAAATAAGAATTCAGAGCCTCTGACTGAGATTTAAGAATAGTATGGGCTATGGTCTGTAGCTAGTGCCACGAAAAATTTGCTGGCATTTATTGAATGTTGTGAGTAAGATCCCAGAATGCACCTAAAATGTGGAAAAACAAAACTTGTTGCTGGAAAAAAGCCTACACTTAAAAATCTGATCCAAGTCAACAAATTAATCTCACTTTAAGCCAAAGGAAATGTTTGAAATGAAAGTACTGCCAGGAGATAGAGTAATCAAGTTTGAGACTGAAAGATATTGGGAGTCCTTTATGTTTAGTGACTTCCTTGGCCATAACACATTGCCGGCACCTGCAGATAACCCTTCTCAGGACTCTGTCCATATTGAGACTGGAAACACAACTAGGATATCAATTTTTTCCTTTTCTGATACCCCTTTCCCTTTCAGAAAAAAAAATATGTATGTGTGTGTGAGTAATAATTGACCACTAATATGACCTCTGGAAAAAACCACAGCATAGTTTGTGGTTTAACTTCAGGAAGATAAAGGAAGTACGAGAAGGAACTGGATCGTTGCTGTTATGTAGTTTCGTTTGCATAGCACTACTCAGAGTTCACTGTGCCCTTACAATAGGTTACGTGACTGTATTTTCACAGGTCCAAAGATCTGGGGAGAAAGAACCCTGAAATTTATGATTTTAATAATAAAACTACAATTACATTTGGTGTAAGAAATTGCCTCTCAAGAATTGTGTGAGTCATGCATTGGCTTTACAGATGGTATTTCATAGTAACTTGAGGTGGTTTCACATGCCCTGGGAATGGCCATCTTCCTTCAGTCAAGGAACAAGAGTCATTTGTTTTGGCATTGTGCAAAAAAAGGGGAGTATTGATTGGGTCTAGCTAGATGTCTAGGGCAAAGAAAGTGAAGGAAGAAGGAGATGCAGGTTGTTAAAGTCGTTTCCAAAGAAAGAGATGAAGGATAGAAAGATCTGTATCATCAGTCTTGATAGGAGATACCATTCCCAAGAGAAATTCTGAACAATTTAGGTCTCTATGGGAGAAGCAAGATATATTGATATGGAGTTCCCAGGTTAGAAAATACTAAGATTGGTTTATATTTCCTGAATTATATACCTGTAATTACCGTGTAACCTGGTATTTCTTTCTGTTGTATATTATCCTTTTTAGATATGGAAGAAAGCAGCACTGTTGCCATGTTGGTGCCAGATATTGGAGAACAGGAGGCTATACTGACTGCTGAAACTGTCATCAGTTCATCACTGGAAATTGATGAACAAAGAAAAGCTAAAACAGATCCATTAATCCATGTTATCCAGAAGTTAAGCAAGATAGTGGAGCATGAAAAGTCACAAAAATGTCTTTTAATTGGGAAAAAACGCTCACGTTCAAGTGCTGCAATGCACTCTCTTGAAAACCAAGAACTTTGTGAGATTCCAGCTAAAGTAACCCGGTCGTCTGCTGCTGATATTAGAAGGGCTGAGATGTCGCAAATACATTTTACCCCTGACTCTCTTGCCCAGAATGATGGGAAGGCTATGTCTTACCAGTGTAGCCTTTGTAAGTTTCTGTCATCATCTTTTTCTGTGTTAAAAGATCATATCAAGCAGCATGGTCAGCAGAATGAAGTGATATTAATGTGCTCAGAGTGCCATATTACATCTAAAAGCCAAGAGGAACTTGAAGCTCACGTGGTAAATGACCATGAAAACAATGCCAGCAGTCACACTCAACCCAAAGCCCAACAGTGCGTAAGCCCCGCCAACTCCTTGTGTCAGAGAACCACGGAGAGAAATAATGACAGCACTCCTGACGTCCCAGTAAGTCTGGACAAGCCACAAGCTCATAATGCCCAAACTGTGTCCATGACAGAAGTGGGTAGGAGGAAATGGTATGCATATGAACAGTATGGCATGTATCGATGCTTGTTTTGTAGTTATACTTGTGGCCAGCAGAGAATGTTGAAAACACATGCTTGGAAACATGCTGGGGAGGTTGACTGCTCCTATCCAATTTTTGAAAATGAAAATGAGCCCCTGGGCTTGCTGGATTCTTCAGTGGCTGCCGCACCTGGAGGGGTTGATGCAGTAGTCATTGCTATTGGAGACAATGAACTGAGTATCCACAACGGGCCATCAGTGCAAGTGCAGATTTGCAGCTCAGAACCGTTATCATCCTCGTCTCCTTTAGAACAGAGTGCAGAAGGGGGAGTTCATCTAAGTCAGTCAGTTACCCTTGACACTAATGAGGAAGAAATGCTGGAGGTGATTTCTGATGTGGAGGAGAATCTGATTGCTGATAGCCTACTTTCATCAGCACAGAAAATCATCAGCAGCAGCCCAAATAAAAAAGGTCATGTCAACGTGATAGTGGAGCGTTTGCCAAATGCTGAAGAAACTCTTTCACAGAAGCATTTCCTCATGAATGCTGAAATTGAAGAAGGGAAGAACCTGAGCCCCACAGAAGCCCAGCTTGGGTGTGAAGGAAGAGATGAAGTTTATCGTGCTGATAAATGTACTGTTGATATTGGGGGGCTGATCATAGGCTGGAGCAATCCAGAGAAGAAAGACAGTGAGTTAATAAGTAAAGGACTGGCTCCTGACGAGAATGCCCCACCAGGCCGAAGAAGGACAAATTCTGAGTCTCTTAGACTGCACTCATTAGCTGCAGAAGCCCTGGTTACGATGCCTATAAGGGCTGCAGAACTAACAAGAGCCAACCTTGGGCACTATGGGAATATAAACCTTTTAGATCCAAATACTGGACAAAGGCAAGTAGATAGTACATTGGCAGCATATTCTAAAATTATGTCACCACTTAAAAACTCTTCAGATGGCTTGACTAGTTTTAACCAAAGCAGCTCTACCTTGGTTGCGCTCCCAGAAGGCAGGCAGGAATTGTCAGATGGGCAAGTAAAGACAGGCATCAGCATGTCCTTACTCACTGTAATTGAAAAGTTGAGGGAAAGGACAGACCAAAATGCTTCAGATGATGACATTTTGAAAGAGTTACAGGATAATGCCCAATGCCAACCCATCAGCGATCCAGGTTTGTCAGGAAGCAGTGTAGTGGAGTACATCCCTCATGCTGATCGGCCCTACCGCTGCCGCTTGTGTCACTATGCAAGTGGGAACAAGGGCTACATCAAACAGCACTTGCGAGTCCATCGACAGAGGCAGCCGTATCAGTGTCCTATCTGTGAGCACATAGCTGACAACAGCAAAGACTTGGAGACCCACATGATCAACCACTGTAAAACAAGAATATACCAGTGCAAGCAGTGCGAAGAATCTTTTCATTATAAGGTGAGCCCTGGGGCATGAAATCAATCAGAGAACCTTAGGATTTGAGAGCAAGGAGGGAACTTTGTAGACATAGTCCAACCACCTCATTTTATAGATAAGGAAACTGAGGCCCAGAAAAGTACGGTAATTTGCCCAGGGGATCCCAACTAATTAGTATGAAGGTTGGGACGGAAATCTAGGTCATCAGAATTTCTGGTGTAGGATTCTTTTCCCTACTTCCTGCCGCCTTAACAGCCTCTGTGTTTATCGCTTAGTATTTTAGTGTGTCTGTCTTTTTTAAAAAGTATTGATTTTTAATAACAAGGGAATTACAAGAGAATGTATAGTGGAGGGACATCATAAACATTTGACTTACACAAATTTAATGCTGCATTATCAACATAAAAATATCTATTTTTCAACTTACATGGCCCCCCCCATGCAAGTCATTCACTTCAACTGCTGCACAAACAACCAACAGTGATTTGTATCATTGCAAAAAGAAAAATGGGCCGTATTGGACTTAGTGAAAGACAATACAGTGGAAGTAGAACCACGTAGCTTCTGTTTCATGGGCAGTTTAAGGGACTTTCAAGGATTCCTTTAATGATGTGATTTTCATCTTACGTGCTACCTTAAAAGCAACAACCAGCATGAAATACTGTTTTTGTGAAAGAAACTCACATTCATTGAATCGTTGATTTAGAATTTTCTTCTTCAGGGTGCCAGTTAACTGTTTGAAAAGTCAAAAATGTATCCTATAGGTCTGAGATGTAGACTTTCCCTCTCAAATTACTCAGAGTTGGGGTCTAGCTGGTGGTAAAAAGCTAATCAGAAATAGAAAAGCCTTTGAGTCTGAGATTCACCACCTACTTGGATTGCCCTCATGAAATTCTGAAATGGCCTCAGGCCACTAAACAAATAGTGCATCCAAATGGGCTGCAGAAGCAAGTTCCAGAAGTTTCCAGGAGTTTCTTTTGCTGTTGCACTCTTGACTCATGGGGGTGAGGTGGAGGAAGAAGACATCCTTGGAGGAGCAGTTCCGATTAGGTCTCTCTGACACCTTTAGTTGATATCCACAAGCAGAAATTAATAGGAGTCCAGCAGTTAACTGTGATTGGATTTATTTTTCCGAAAGTATTGAGTTGTTCTGAACACTCTGCTCTTTCATCCTCTGGGCCTTCTTGTGGTTCAGTAAGCATGCACGTGCCACGTATCAACACCTCCTAAGATAGCGGTGGCTTCCTTTAGGAGAATACGAAAAGGGGAACTGTCTTTTTGATGAGGTTGTGATTTCCCTAGTGTATTTCTTTCCATAAACTGTCAAATATATCAAATTATCATCCAGCACATTTGATTTTAAAATCTTGGTAATGTGTTCTAGGTACTAGGCCATGAAAATAATTAATTCCTCCTACAGCCTTCTAGTCACTGTGCAAATATATTTATTGAAAATTATGTATTAATTTCTCTCAATGTTTTAGAGTCAACTGAGGACCCATGAGAGAGAGCAACACAGTCTTCCAGATCCCTTGTCAATAGCCACTTCTAGTGAGTCAAGAATTTCCAGTGATACAGCTGATGGAAGATGTGTTCCAGAAGGTATCTGTGCATTTTTTATATAGGCTTCACTGTCTAGCGTATGAAGTTAAAAAAATACCCTTAGTTGTCATATGGGTTATTTTCAGTACTAATGCTGCATATTTTTTTTCTATTTTTATACTATGGATGTGAGTGAATCTTATGTCTGTTCCTAAGGAAATTCCGAATTCTAAATGAAATACTATATTAGTAAGTACTCAGCTTCAACTGTGTAGGTAGATGTTACACTGAAATTTGTGCTGTCCTGCAAGAGCCAAGTATAGCATAAACCCTGAGGTGACATACCAGCAAGCCGGGAAAGCTGCAGCGTAGAAAGCACGCCTCCCCTCCCTCATTCAGCACCAGTTGACCCAGTGAGAACATAGCCTTTGCAGATGGTAGGCCCCCACCTCAAACCTTAACTGAGGCTTCCTGCCGTGATCTTATTCCTATCCAAGTATGACTGCCAGATTTCATCTGCATTGTTTTAAAACAAAGAAAAAAACCAAGATCTTTTTATGTACTAGTTAGGTACCAGTCGGCCAAGTTTCTACTAATAGGAATATTAGAATCAAAAGATTTAATTAGAGTTCCACGAAAAGGCGGATGCCACATCCGGAGAATTAGGGATAAAGTGTAATAAGCTGTGCTTTCTTGCATCAGCTCACTTCAATTGATATACTTTAAATGTCTCAAGTGTGGTACATAGTGTTTATGGGAAATAAAACATATTGGGGTGACTTTCCTTTTTAGATTTCCTAAGAATTAAAGTTAGAAACAACTGCAGAGTAAAATGTTTTACCATAATGCTTCATTAAATTATACCCCAGAAAGCATAACTGATTCTAGAATGTTTCTGAAAGAACTGATTTGACACCACTGTAGCACCAAGATTCTCTTGTCAAACAGATGTCACCCCTGTAAAACTATCCAAAACAAAAGGAGTTTATGACATAGCATCTGTTTCTGCAGTAGATGGCTGAGCTAAAACAGTTTTGTTTCCTTTTTACAAAATAGCCCTAAATGCCTCCTTTTATTTTAATTCATTATGTTTCCATATCCCCTTTAAAGGAGACATTAAAACATTGGATAGCATTGGATCATAAATCCCTAATGAAGGAATAAAGTAACTACGACTCAGTGGCACCACCTGCGGTCAATACTAGTGGTGGAATATGTCTTTTCTAGCACCATCTTCAAAAGCGATAATTTAAAGCTGTGCAAATGGATTAACCAATTAAAACTCACAATTTTAGTAGAAAAGATTAAAATGTCAGCTCCAGAATAAAATAACCAGCTCGAGCTTTACGTTAGCATCTGTCCAGCATATTCCATTTTGCAGCATCTTTTCTTTGAGTCAGACTGTTTCTTAGGGTTAGATGTGTGGGTTTTAAATTGCTTGCCCTGCCTTTTTTCCTTCCGCTTGGCTCCATTTGCTTTTCTCTGTCACAGTAGTGTAACAGTTTAATGACTGCTAACCTCCTGCACACGGACAGCTATACTGAGACTTCATGAATTCAGTAGTAGAACTTTAGAAAGTAACCTGGTTGTTAGGCCAAAGAACAAGTTTTTAGGTCACAAGGAAGGTAAAAATAATTTATGTCCCATTAAAACTTCTTTAGCTATTTAGTGAACTTATTAAGCAAATGAGGATGTGTGTTTCTGTGGTCCCCACTGTCTCCCCACTTTGATAGCACAGAGAACTTAAGGCGTGGTTTCCACTCAGAGGTCCAGTGTAGTGGCACCTCAGACACTCGTTCTGCTGAGAGGCATGGAGTGCCCATGCTGAGCGGGACACTGTGCTAGGTGCTGGGAGTATGGCGAAGGCCTCGCTGTCTTTGAGGACCCCAGCCCAGTGAGGAAGACAGCACTGTGCCGACAGGTATGTGAGCAAGCTCACGGCTGCTCTCATAGAGCCTCGGGCAGAGCACCTTCATTTTGTGTTTCTTCAGGAAATTTATTCTTCTGTAGTGTAAACCTGCAATTCACCAAGCCCTGGAATCCCGTGTAAACAAAACAGGTGCATCCCTGCCTGCAGGGAGCAGTCAGACTCGAGGCCGGCACGCAGGACATGTGGACGCTGGTGAAGGAAACCACAGAGTGCTGCTGGGCTCACCCACGCTGGGAGGGCCTAGTGTTTCCATTTTGTAGATGAGAAAACTGAGTCCTCAAGAGGTAAAATAATTTGCCTGTGATCACACGGGTACTAAGTGGCAGAGCGAGGACTCAACCCAAGTTTTTGAACTTTAAATCCAATTTTCTTTCCATTGGAGACAGTTGCTTGAAGTAGCACAGGCTCTCATTCTGTGCTATATTAAGTTTTTCCATCTGTCATTTTTATTAGTTGTCATTGATCTGTAATATTTCTCACACCAAACCATTATCCAATATTTCACACTTCATTTTTTCAGAGTTTTTTTTAAAACTGTATTTGGAACAGTGCCACTTATAATCAAGTCCAAGTTTTTAACCTACCAATTAAGAGCAATACTCACATTATAATTATGATTAGTATGTATATTAATGTAACAGATTTATTCCAGGAAATTAGGACGTTTTGTTCTACTTGGCAAAAGTAGTTATTAGCAAAAGAAAATTTCAGTTTTAGAAAGCTTAAATTTAACTTAAGGATTTCCTTTGTTTTGTTCAAATGTCAGTGTGGGTTTTCTTTTGTGCCACCCATTTTACTTAGCTCTCTGTGCCCTGGTGTTCTACCTAAGCCAGCTTCCTGCTCAGCCTTCTTCAGCTTCCACGCTTGCTTTGTTTCTGTGTGTAAAGCAGTGGGGCTGTGAGTGGCCTGTGGACTGTGTGCCGGCAGCAGAGTAAAGAAAGCGTCAAACACCTCCAGGAGCAGGTTCATATGATCAAGCTATTCGGCTTGTTTTGTCTCAGGTTTACTCTGATTTGAATTAGCCAGCTCTGTTCTTGCAGAGTGAGTTTAGGAACGTGGCCTATTTCCACTGGATCTGTGTTTCCTGGATTTCAGAGAGCCACGTGTTCATGTTAGTCATAACCTTTGTGCTTGTGACCTGTCACTTTACTAGATAGAATTATATTATGTAGCACTTAATAATTTGCAGTTTCTTTTCCTTCCATTGTTGCATTGATAGCTGACAGTTACAAACAAAGGAAGCCTACAGAGTGAAAAAGCTTTAGGCTTTTTGTATTGAGTTTGTTATTTGTGCTTTGTAGCCATACTTTATAATATTGGATTATAGTATTCAATTATAACTTGTTGGCAAATCTGTGTTTCCTTAAGACAACATGTCCAATATTGATTAGACTAACACCTTTCAAATGAACAGTGTATCTGCTTAAGTCAGGTGCTGCGCAGTCAGCAGGGCTGCTGGCATCAAGTTCATTGTATTTCAGAATTTTGTACAAGGTTTTGTAGAAACCAAGCCTATGTATCTATGTTTACAAGTCAGATGATACTCAGTTTATATCTGCTGACAGTCCAGATGGAGGAGAACCTGTGAAGCCACTTTAAAACTTCAACTTACTAACTTTATTAAATAGTGAGAAAGCCCTGATTGAAATGTTATACTGTGTGGTATAAGTATTCACTTACAGTGGAATGTAAATGCTGTCATTTGAATGTAATCAAAGCATATTGCTAAAACTCTGAAATACCTTGTCTAGGGAATAAGTCTTCAGTCCAGAAACAGTATAGATGTGATGTGTGTGATTATACAAGTACAACATACGTGGGTGTCAGAAACCACAGACGAATCCATAACTCTGATAAGCCGTACAGGTAAGTGTGATGATCTTAGAGTTGTAATGCTTGTATTAAAATATGTTATAGTAAAAAAAAAAAGTAGAAGTAATTAATTCATAACACTAGTTTAAACACAGGTTAAGCACTAAGAACTTTCCCTTACTGGTTTCATGAGTGTTTATTAAAGAATATGAACGTTAAGCCTGAGTGTTTCGACAATAGGCATCTTGTCTAGTTGAAATACAGGAAGATGTCTATATCATTTTTATGTTTCCAGTTTTATTTGGGTATAAATTATTAGCAATTTTCACTGCTTAGACTACATTTCAGTGATTTGGCAGTTAAATACTCAATATTCCATCAAAAGATCCTTGAAACTTAAAAGCAATAAAATTCCCTATGAAAGATTCTGTTTTTGAAAATTGATCTCATATGTGTAGAATAAGGTCATTTAATTTAATTTTGTTGATTTTTTACAACAGGCAATTCTAATAGGTATTGTCAAAAAATGTGGGCATTCTTAGTTGGTCAAGATAGGTTGATAAATAGAAATCATTATTTCTTAAACTTTGCCTCTTGAGAATAAACTACTTATTTATGTATAGTTAAGGTACATTGTTGCAAAGTTTGTCTAGCTGTCACGGAGCTAGACAGCTTGTTCTACTAGCAGACATGATGGAACATCACATTCCCACTCAAAGCTGAGCGAGTCACCATGACCCATAGTGCTGGGCTGTCGGCATGAACTCATTAACCCCTTGTCAGAACTTGTTTCATGTTTTAACTCTCTCCCCAGGGTTTATAGGTATGACACAGGTGAATGTAGGGAAGTTACTATGTTAATATTTAATGAAAACCTGACAGACTATGCCTTAAAATGCCTTTATTTCATCCCATAATGTGGCATTCTCTCTCTATATATGGTTTTAAATATTTAATATTTGCTTAATTTGCTAACTAGCAGACTTATTTATAATCACTCTTCATACACTATCTGTTTGCAGAGTCTTGTAGCTCTGTGCAATGTCTTTGACCTTGCTACAGTGTCTCTATTATTTCAAATGTTTTTAAAACTAGGATCCCTTAGAGAGATTTTTCCCCCAAGTATAACGAAGGCTATTAACCATTATTAAAAATAACTCAGTGAGATAAATTGTAGATGAGGAGTGATAGGTGGTATTTAACATGTATCATTTATTATTTACACTAGGAACTATATGGGAGAACATGATGGAAACCAGAGACACTGGTTCATCTGGTGTGAGGAGAAAGCTTTGCCTTTATGTTTGGGATGTCTTTATTCTTAAATTTAATGACATACTGTGCCAAATTCTTACGATCTGAGCAATAATAAAATAACATTCCTCTGGATCTAGAATTAGACTGTTCATTCAAATTCACTGAGAAATATTTATTGAGCAAATATTATGTTCCAGGAGCTGTGCTAGACTCTTAGACTATAGTCCTGATTAAAAAGGCATCATCAGTGCCATCATGAAGCTTATCGACAAACAGCAAACAAGGAAACTCTCAAATATACAGTTACGATAAATTTGTGAAAGAGCTTAACGATTGATTCTGCTCCTGTGGAGGAGAGTTACATCTACCTGAATAGACTTACAGCTTAAAGTCTCATTTTGATAGCTTTCTGTGTCTTAGGGATTACGTTTTCTTATGTTCTTAAAATATTCACAGACTCATAGGATTGGTTGCAGTTGTCTTAGGGTCTTCCTAGCAGTGGACAACATCCTGTGAGAATCCTCCTCCTGTTACAGAAGAGAAGACTCAGTATATCATTTTCCAAATTTATTCACACTACACAGAAAGAAACTGTTGTCATACTACTCCCTCATGTGATTATTACCAACTTTTTCTCATAACTCTTATTTTCCAACTTTGAAATCTGTGACTCTTCCTTTAACCTTCTTTAAATACTTTTGGGACACGTCCCCGTTCCTTACTAGCTCTTCGTGTTGTCGGTCTTTAATTTTGACCGTTCTGCTAGGTGTGTAGTGGTGTGTTGTTGTGGTTCTGATTTGCGTTTTCCCTGATAATTCATGAAGTTGGGCATCTTTTCATTTGTTCATAGGCTACTGCCCATTCTTTATGGGGTCATCTGCCTTCTGCGTACTCATTTGCAGCAGCTCTTTATGTATTCTGAACACGAGGCCTCTGTCTGTTGCATATATTGCACATATCTTCTCTAAGCTGTGGGTTGCCTTTCTCTTCTCAGTGAGGTTTTTTTGATGAACAGAAATTTCTAGTTTTAATGTCAGATTTATTAATCTTTTTTCTTTGTGGTTAGGGTTTCTGTGTCTTTATGCTCTGAAACTGAAGTTGATTTTTTGAAATAGCCTGGTGAGTAAGGAAGATGATGAGGTAAAATGTGTGCTTAGAAAATAGTGAGACTGATTTTCAGGGATGCACATCAGCTGGGCCAAAAATACTGAGTGCTTATGTATTAATGAGACTGATTTTCTAATGTGGCACCAAAACTGGGGGAAAAAAACCAGCAAGTTTTTAAGCAATGGGAATGACATTTTGGAATGACACCGTTGCCTCAGTGTGGTCAGTCATTGTATAAAGTCTGGTCTTTACATAAATATAAATATATTAGAAATGATAATCATAGTTAACATTTTTTAGAACATTTTTCGTGGCCCAGGCAATGCACTAAGCCCTCAGTTTGTGTCAGCTCGCTTAATCTGGACAACAGCCTAGTATTTAGGAATATTACTATCCCATTTTCATAGATATGGAAACAGAGACAGAATAGATAAAAACTTTCTCCAGGTCTCACAAGTGGCAGAGCTGGGCTTGAACCCTTGCTCCTGTCAGCTGTGCACATTGTCTGTCTCTGCTGTGCCAGAGAGAACGGCTGATGAGGCCGACTGCCGCTCATCGCCCCCCCCCCCCCCCCCCCCCCCCCCCCCCCCCCCCCACCCCGCAACTTAGTGGTGTAGGGCAGCAGCTGCTTTATCGTGCTCAGGGATTCTGTGGGTCAGGAATTCATAAAGGGCACTGTCAGGATGGCTTGTCACACAAGCTCTGGGGTCTCAGTGAAAGGCTGGAGGTCACTCAGGCAGCTGGGGGCTGCAGTCATCTGAAGGCTCCCTCCCCAGGCTGGGGGTTGGTGCTGGCCGTGCCTGGGCCCTCAGCTGGAACACGTAGTGCATGTCTCCGCGTGGACTTGTCAAGCGTGCCCGTTGCGAAAGTGAATGATGAGATAAGAAGCAGACCCAGGCCGTCTTACCTTCTGTGGCCAGCCTTCCACCATGGTTGCAGGCTTCTTAAGTCTCTTGTAACCTGAGGCGTGTTGAATCTTTAGTAAATTGTGTCGGCTTGGGGAAAAATTCTTCAAGTCTTTGAAAAACTTGAATTTGTCTTAATGAAAACAGTTTAGCGGATGGCATAATTTGGAGGGAAAAGATATGTTTTGTTTTGAAGGGATGAACTGAAGGAGTTTGGTTTTCACAGTAGCATGAAGACTTCTTGGGTTCATGACAAAATTTGAAGTGGCCACTTCTCTGGGCCTTAGTTACTTATTCCTTTGAAAGCATAGGAAGCGAAGTGAATGTGCTAGGAGAAACCCCACTGCAGAATTTCTATTGAAATCTTTTATGTGTTGTCGGGGGGCGGGGGGAATCCCCTTTCTACCCTTCTTGTGTTCATATGCCTGGAATAATACTAAAATTGACCAAAGACCAGATTAACAGGAGAAAAACCCAATTTAATTAGTTGTGCACAGGAGGATCATGAAAATGGTGCTTGGAGAGTGAACAAAGCAGGCAATATATGTATATCTTTTATACAAAGAAACAATAAATTTGTGAGCAATGACAGGGCAAAGAAACTTAGTTTTAGGGTGTGTAATAAGAGAGAAATTTAAGCAGAGTTTAGGTTTGTATTAAATTAACAAGGTTTGTTTATGTCTGCCTCTCAGCCCAGAATTCCCTAGCTCTGGTGATAAGGATGCTGGGAGAGCACCTTTCACATGGGAGATTTATTTCCTGCTTTCAGGGGACCAGAAACAGGAGGGTCAGCATGCCCTTTTTGCTTCTCAAGTAACTTTAATTCAAAATAGTCGATATGCCATTGTGGGATATTTAAAGTCAGCCTGCTCTTGGTCCCAACAAATTATACTCAGCTCACCTCAAATCTTACAGGACGTCCAGTTTCTGCTTTCTTCGCCTAACCCTCAAGGCACTTGCTCCTAATTGAATCAGACCTGGAATAAGGTAGGCTCCAAGTAAGGTCCTAGCTCAGAGAAATAAGGTGTTTTAACCACGTCCTTATCTCCCTGGTGTTCTAGGACTAAAGTAGCTAACCCATTGGAATTGGGAGAAAGCCTGTAGAAAAATTCAGTCCAAGATTTTTAGCCAGATACTGAGAAGCTTTCGGTTTTCCAATGTAAAATGTTTTCTACAGCACCAAGCAATTAACTCAGTTTTCAGCGGACACTGACCAGATGTTCTAAAAATTTAACTCAGTTCTGGCACTGTCTACCTGGAGACAGCATCAGATCCCACTGTTAAGGGCTCAGTCACACAAGACTGCCCCCCACTTCAGACACCAGGTTGTCACCTGTGCTTCTGACCAACCAGCTATAAATCGGAAGTTCCCATGACCCCCTCCTCAGGTTTGATTAGTTTTCTAGAGTGGCTCACAGAACTCAGGAAACTAGTTTACTTACAGTTACCAATTTATTAAAAAGGATACTGATGAAAACCACATGAAGAAATACACAGGGCAAGGCCCAGGAGCGGCAAGGCTCCCATGGCCTCTCTGGGCCTGCCACTCTCCCAGCATTTCACATGGTCACCAGCCTGGATGCTCTTTGAACTGTCCTTTTGGGTTTTATGTAACCATCATTACATAGGCATGACTGATTAAATCATTGGCCATTGGTGACTGAACTCAATCTCCATTCCCTCTCTCCTCCCCTGGGAGGTGGGATGAAAGTTCCAACCTCAGTCACGTGGTTGGTTCCTCTGGCGACCAGCCCCCATCCTCAGGTGCTTTCCTGAACTCACTCATTAATGTAACAAAAGACACCTTTATGCAGTCATCACTTAGGAAATTCCAAGGGTTTTAGGAGCTCCGTGCCAGAAACTAGGACAAAGACCAAATATATATTTCTTACTCTAAATCACAATATCACAGATTTCTACATTGGCTTTCATTTGATTGCCAAAAATAGCTTTCTTGCATCAAGAAGAAAACATTTTTCATACAGATGTGGGTTGGATTTTATTCTTTGCCATAGAAATTGTGTTCATTCTGGCATTCCAAAGCTCTGGTCCAGCCTTATTTACAGGCTACACCAGGAGACCAGCACCCCTGCTGTTAGGATGTTCCCTTGTTTCCTCACATCACATGTATAACTTGATGACTTGAATAATTGAAGTACCAAATGGCTCTATCATCAGGAGCATCAGGCAGTTCCACTAAAGGCGCAAAACAAACTTGTGATAGGTGATGTCATATAAATCTGCTGCTGCTATTCTTGTTACCACGCAGAGGACACAATCTGCTCACCACAAGACAGAAGCCAGTCGTCAAGAGGCAAGATGGTGGCAAAGAAAGGACATTTTATTACAGCCTGCTAGCAAGGGGGAAGATGGCTGACTAATGTCCAAAAGAACCATCTTAAGGGGGCCACAGAATCTTGAACCAGTTATATAGGCCAGTGGGTTATAGGGGAGGGGATTAGGAATGTTGACCTGAGAGTTGCCACACCAGATTTTTCAGTTTTCGTTGATGATGGCTACCCTGTTCGGGAGTCATCACATTCCTAAGGAACTCAAAAGAATGAAGTTATTGTCTTATTGTGATTGGTAAGTACATACACAAGCAGAGGTCATAAAATCTATGGAGCAGTTAGATCTTCTGGAGGGTGCTTATCCAGCTGGGCTAGTTAGACAGAGGTCATTCAAAGTTACAATATGGTCTCTTTTCTACAATATGGCTTCCCTTACATCAACCTTGTGTTGAGTTGGTATCAGTTCCCCCCCTTTTGTTTTTTGTTCCTCAATCTTGAGGGACATCCTATTGATGAGGGGCATACGTTGTTCCACCTCTTTAAGCCAGTCTCTTAGTAAGATGGTGATGGAAGTGGGCTCCAAAAGTTAGGCTCATGTTGTGTAAACAAGTAACCAGATATTTCATAAGAAGCATTTCTAGAGAGACAAAAAGAAAAACAAGGTCAATGGTGGGAGAAAATTATAAACCAGTTCCTGAGCCCAGGAGGCAGCCAGTCAACAGACATGATGTGAGGCAACAGACATGAATCTCTCTTAAGTTTATATCACATCCTCCAGCTTCAGTTTGCAAGGCTTCAGGCAAAAGGGCAGGTTCAGTTCTCAGTGATTCCAAGTGAAAATGATGGGAAAAAATTGAAAACGTTAGTTTGGAGATTTGTAGCCAGATATTTCAAAAAACTAGAATAATTCAGGATCCAGTCCAGTTAACAGGTATAAGACAAAAACCTCAAAGACAGTTAACAGATCTAGAATCTAATATCCATGAATGTGTACTATAGTTTTTACTGAAATAATTTTTCTCTCTAAAACCACCCTCATTTTTACCAAAGATAGCCAATTAAGACTCTTTGGTTTGCAAAATAAGTATAGCTTCAATCAAACTTCTTTCATTCATTTACATAAGTACAGCAAGAACAGTCATTAATCACATAGGCTCTTTTAAATATGCTTTGCTGAAACTTTTTATAAGGAATCTCAGATTGAACTTTAAAGGCCTCTTGAGGCCAGAAAAGCCAAGCCGAGTATTTGTTATCAGGCTTCACCTGCAATACCTTAGATTTGGATGAATTCCTCTCTTCTCTTGTTGTTCCCCAAAATATTTTGAGATTCTAGGCACCTGTCAGATAAGTGACCTTCCTTACTTACCTGGTAAGGTTGCTAGGAAACAAGGTACCAGGCCAATATTTCCAAGTGGCTTTATTCCAGAAAGTGAACCTTTATTCCTCAAAAGCTGCCTGGTCATATCTGAGTCTGTATGTTTCTCTCAAATATGACATTCCAGTCAAAGCTTTGGTAATGTAACCAATGTTTTCAATTATGTCCTGTTATAAAGAGAACAGATTCTTATTGAACTTATGCAAATAACTATATTGCCATGAGAACAATACTCACTAAGAGGTTCCAAATTCTGGAGGGATCAGGTAGGGAGAAAAAAATAAATGTTTCAATTCTGCTTACAAAGGTGTGATCTTACCAAATTGCTATAGGTCATAGTTAGCTTAAGGAAAAGAGAAAAAGACCTCCTTAAATCTGAAAAAACAAAACATCAAAGAAATCAATGTTTCAAACAAAAAGTCCTGTAAATTACAATCATCCTCATCAGTTCATTCAGTCCTATGTAATCAATTCTTGATCCTAATCTTCTGTTAGTAGTTTCATCAGGTCATCAGTTTCGCTGTTAGAGTTCTGAAATTTCTTAACCAGCCCAGTTTTATAGTTGGAAAGTTTATCAGAAGCCTGTATTCTGGAGTGTCAGAGTCCTTTCCATGAATTTCTCTGAAGACAAAACATATTTTGCAAAACCATTAGAGTAAAACGATAACTATCTGTAAACAACCAAACCCCAAAATGGCAATTGACAAAGAAACTTGCCTATATCTGTGACATACAATGCTTCAAGATAACAACTAGAATTACGGCTGATAACCAGGACAGATCAGAATTTTAGGAATGTTACATAATTTTTAAAACATTTATATTAATAAGACTTACCCTTTAATACCATTTAAGAAGATTTATCATCACTTATTTGACAATGCTTCCCATATAATTTAACATACCAAGTAAGTCTAATAAGTTTAATATCTTCCTCCTTATAGGAAGAGAGAGAGAATTTCTTTGAGAAGTCCCAGGGGCCTTCTGAAAATTCTCAAAGAAAAAAATTTTTTCCTTCTCCCAGGTCAAAAGAAAGACTTCATTCAGGATTTGAATGTACATGTATATATTTTTTTAAGAAAACAAAAACAAAATCTCCATTCTTTATTCCTTCTCTACTGAAAATATATCTTACTTTCCTTTAACACAAAGATGTTTTCCTCATTAATTTTTAGTAGCTTTTTTTTTTTTAAAGATTGGCACCTGAGCTAATAATTGTTGCCAGTCTTGTTTTTTTTTTTTCCTTCTTCTCCTTGAAGCCCCCCAGTACGTAGTCGTATATTCTAGTTGTGACCACCTCTGGTGGTGCTATGTGGGATGCCACCTCAGCATGGCCTGAGGAACAGTGCCATGCCTGCACCTAGGATCTGAACCGGTGAAATCCTGGGCTGCCGAAGTGGAGTACACGAACTTAAGCACTCAGCCATGGGACTGGCCCCTTTGGTAGCTTTAATTACTCATATTAATTAGAATTTTTAACCCTTACAGACCTTAAAAAAACTAAAAAGTCAAATATAAACTGTCTTTTGTATTAACATTCTATGGCTTGGCAGATTCATAAACACTTTGTAATAATTCCTAGAGACATAGAATAATCTTTAATAAAATACAAGACATGTTTACTAATAGACCCAAATATATTTTAGTTTCTCTGTAATAAGAAGCCAAAAGTAGATAAACCAGATTTAATAATTAACGTCTAATATTCTAACTTGTTTGGAAATGATCTAGACACTCAAGGAGTTTCCATCATTGACTTTAACCTAACAAAATTTCACTTTTTCAAGTTACCAAAGAAATTTTGGAACTATTTTAAGTACTCATGTCATAAACTGTAATTATTGCTAAAAGTTTGTAAACTCTTATCTTACTTACATCTCGACCATTTGTTTATAACAATCAGATTACTCACAAGAACTTCATGTGACACTAAAGCAGCCATCATCTTAAATTGTTTTAAGTACGTATATCATAACGTAATCATTATTAAAAAGTTTCCCCCAAAATTTTACCCTTTTTACATTTATTCAGTTTACCTATTTCTGATAGTTACTTAGATTGCCTACAAAATTTCATGAGACATTAGACAAAATTAGCCATCATTTTAAGTTATTGTTTTGCTGACCAGTTGTTTTTTGTAGAAATTGGCACCTGAGCTAACAACTGCTGCCAGTCTTCTTTTTTTTTTTCCTGCTGTTTCTCCCCAAATCCTCCCAGTACATAGTTGTATATTTTAGTTGTGGGTCCTACTAGTTGTGGGTCCTGACAAGCAGTGCCGTGTCTGTGGCCAGGATCCAAACCAGTGAAACCCTGGGCCGCTGAAGCAGAGCACGCAAGCTTAACTCCTTGGCCATGGGCCAGCCCGGTAACCAGGTTTGTGGTAAAGGTAACATCAGCTTCTTTGACCAATAAATGTTGAATAAAGGTTGCATGTCTGCATCACATCCAATGCTGATAACTCTGAAAACATGTCCATTTTAATCAAACCAACAAACTTAAATCAGTTTTCAGTTACCAAAGATTAATTTATATCATGTTAACTTAAAAGACATTTGGGTTAATTTCTTTTCTGTTTAGAAATAATTTACGTAAGCACTTATTTTAAACCAATTAAACAGAGCTCTTAATTTTTGGTCACACTCTCCAGTGGTAAAAATATCACACACATAACATACATATAGACACACAGAGAGACTGCACAGCTGTTGTTTTAAAATTACTGCCGTGAGTCAGGTATAAGGCTCCCTAATTATTAATCCAAATTTTGTTTTAAGTCTTTTTCACTAACATTTGTGGAGAAGACACTCAAGATGCTAGACTTTTGATGAGGGTGCTTTTCTGGCCATTTTTCTTGCTTTTTCCTTTTTTTCTTCCTTAAGTCCTAGGAATTAGTGATGGACTAGATATTCCCCAGAGGATTTTCAAGCTCTTTGAGAGAAGGGAAATAGGTGGGACCTAAACTGCCTCTAGAGCTGCATTTCCAGTCTTGCAAAGATTTTTTTTAATGATAATTGCTCTTAATTTCTGAGCAATTGGGTTGTAACTTAAATGACATTATAGGTTGATCTTCCTGTCCAATTATATCACAAAGGAACAGAGAAACCACTCAAGTTTTCTCCAAGATGGAGTTTCTGGGTCATATTTTCCTTGTCAGTTTTTAGTGTTCCAGTACCTACAAGCATTTATGGCTTAACTGTGGATACAGGAGGCATCCGCAAAAGAGAGTGTAAAAGGAGCAGCCCCCACAAGATCCAGAAAGTTCACTCCCAAAAACAGTCCAAGAAAGCAAAGGCTTCCACTGCACAGGCAGTAGTGCAGTAACAAGCAACAAAGTCTCAGACAACAAAGGCTCCCGATGGATTGGGACCCCTCCTGACCAGAGAGGTCATAAAGCCAAGTTCTCAAGATATAGCACTAGAGAAAAAGGAAAAGGAAAATCTCATCTTATATGCACATTAACAGTTTTAGCTATGCTTTGGGTCTCAGAGCCAGACTAATACCTGGGGGGAGGTGCCTCCAGGTTGGGCATTGTGTATGCTTTACAGAGTGGCTTGTCATTGCACAGACATTTTCTTGAAGTTGAAAGGGGGACCTGTGTCATCTACCCCGTTCCGTGACCAACTCATCCTTTCACAGGAGACTTTGAGGTGGTGAGCGCCCAAGTGGCTCTTAACTGCTCAACCCATGCCCACCAATATCGCAACCCTTTTGGCTTCCAGGATGCCCTTAGCAACAGCTTCCACCTTATGTGCACACTCCATAGGCAGGCCCTATGGCAGAGCCTACTGGAGCCCCCCAGACGACAGGCTGATGGAGTGCCTACATCTTGCTCTATGGTTTTTCCCTTTTATGACAAATGACACACACACAAAAAAACAGAGACAAGGAAAAATAGTGGCTCTCTCTGGGAGGAAAGGATCAATACAATTAGTACTCAGTAGCTCGGACTCCCTATAGCTAAAAGTCGCCCAATTCAGGGGAATGCAGCCTAAGGGGCTACAGGTGGGGATCAAATTAGCGTTTCCCATTGTTTCAGAATTTAGACATTGCTGGTCAAAAATATATTTACGCTGCAGCTAGAATCAGATCACAAAAATTTCACTCATCCCTGAAATCAAGACCTTTATGATGAAGGCCCAGCCCAGGCTTTCTTCTAACGGCCAAGGTAGTTCCCCTGAGGCTGACGGCAGTTTGGTAGGACTCTTAGCCACATACAGGAGTGCAACCTGCATTTCTGTCCAACTATCTCTTACTGCAAAATGGAGTGCAGCCGTATTTTTGTCCAATCGTATTGGTCCAACCCCAACCTGACTGTTGTCAAGCCAAGCCCTCAGGACACAAACAAGCTTGGTTAAGATTCTGCTGTTCTCTGTAAACCTTTACAGCTCCTTGAAACCTTTGGTGGAAGGGTGGAGCCCTTGACTCTTTAAAGATTAAAGATTTTTCCTTGTTCCTTGGTTTGGAGGGTCAAAAAGAGTCCAAAATGGCAACTGCAATTTTAAATCATCTCTGGTTATCATGCCAGCTGTTTACAGTTATCCCCATTTTAGGGGGCTTTTCCCAAGTTGGCTGCAACAAACAAGGCAATTTCTAAAGAGAATTTGTTACAATCACCAAGAAACTCAGTCCCCAAACAGCCAATTTTAACAAATAGAACAGTCAGATATAGACAAACATGAACAGATACGAAAATCCTATCCTCCTGGGACTCTAATCCAGAGCTCATGACTCTAACCCAATCCTTTTGAGTGCCCCAGTGGCTGTCACCCCTTTTCATTGTCTCCTACAATCCCAGCCTTGGGACTTTAACCCAGCAACCAGATCTCACCAGTACGACCCCTAACCCACTATCCTGATGAGATATTAGACAGTTTTAGGCACAGGCACATTTTAACGAGGTCACTTACCCAAAAGTCGTTTGATCCTGGAGCTCTTCACAGACACACAAAAACCAGATACCAGTGAACCTGTTCCTAGATTTCAGGTGAGGTCCTATACCTTTTCCCACTCTGGTAGGGCACCCTATTAACCAGATGGTCCCGCGCCTCAAAGAGGGGATCCCAGATAGGGGGGAGGGAAAGTTCTTAGTGGTGCACCCCCGAGGCAACTTACCCTACGACAGATGTGAGCCTGTCAGCGCACCCCAAGTAGCCGTTTCTCTTTCCACCATAGGGAGCATTAGGAGGCAGCCAGCGTTGGCATTGGAGAGCAGGAAGGGCAGATCCCCGAGAGAAACAGCCTCAGCAGCCGAGAGAGACTTACCCAACAGGTCACCCGTCCAAGGTCGACTGGCCATGAGTAGGATTTATCGTCCCTTCGTTGTTGCCAGATTTCTGTTACCGCACAAAGGGCACAGTTTGCTTGTTGTGAGACAAAAGCCAGTCATCGAGAGGCAAGATGGTGGCAGAGAAAGGGCATTTTATTACAGCTTGCTAGCAAAAGGGAAGATGGCCAAATAGTGTCCAAAAGAACCATCTTAAGGGGGGCACAGAATCTTGAACCAGTTATATAGGCCAATGGGTTATAGGGGAGGAGGTTAGAAATGTTGACCTGGGAGTCGCCACACCACATCTTTCAGTTTTCATTGATGATGGCTGTCGGCATAGACTCTGTTCAGGGGTCATCGCATTCCTAAGGAACTCAAAAGAACGAAGTTATCATCTTATCGGACCTGGGAGGTACATGCGCAACTGGGCTCATAAAATCTACAGAGCAGGTGGATCTCCTGGAGGGTGCTTATCCAGCTGGGTTAGTGAGGCAGAGGTCATTCAAAGTTACAGTATGGTCTCTTTTCTACAATATGGCTTCTCTTACGTCAACCTTGTGCTGAGCCAGTATCACTCTAGTGTCAATACAGTTTTGTTTTGCTTTGCTTTTGCTTTGCTTTGGTTTGATTTTTTGCCCAGTGTATGGGGTAACTGGAAATAGGAATGTTGCTGGTCTATTGTTGACATGGTAGAAACCCTGTTTCCAAACATATGTTCTGTGCTTTCTCTAGGTGCTACATGTGTAGTACAGGTTGATATAGAGTCAGCTATTCATTTTCTGACTCAGCAAAACATATGGTCACGTAATTTACATCTTCAGGAAAGAAGATAGGCAGTAAATAAGTAAACGATAATTTCAGAAAATAAATGCAGGGAAGTGAATAAAACAGGATGATGGTATAATAATGGTTGCCTCTAACTTTTTTGACTAAGAGAATTTTGTTTGCTCCATATAATTGTATAAGGAAAGGTGACGAGGGAATGGAAAATGAGAAAATAATACTTTAGCTAAAAGAAATATATTCTAAGAAAGGGAGTGAAAATAGGTTTAAGCCACTGTTAGATAACTTTGAAGTTGAGGCTTTTCTGTAGTGTCCCTTCTCCTCTAATCATTTTGGTAAGTATGTCACCTTCTCAAGTCATTCCCATGTTTTTTTCATGCTTAGATCTTATAATGAATATTCACCATTTTAAGCTCCCTTCAGAATAGCATTTGTAGCAGCCTGAGGAAGGTGCTCATAGCATTAGGGCTGAGTTGTTCAGCTCACTGCTTTTGCTTTCTCTCTCCCGTCCTCTCTTTAAAAAAGATTTTAAGGATTTCTTCATATTAAAGGATATCGATTAACCAAGTCAGCAAACTTTATAGAAATAAGTCTTTGTCCAGTAGGGTGGGAGAGAAAAATTTGGAAAGACTAGTGCAAGAAAGTAAAAGGCTTGATCTATATGCATTGTTTACATAGGAAAGCTAATGAAAGTCTGAATTATTAGCAAAGAGCATTTCAAACAGTAATATTTCACTGTAAATTTTAGCTAGTCTCAAACTCTTATACCTTAAGGTATACTTGTCCTCCACAAACTATTCTAAAAATAATTGGAGCATTTACTTCTGGAATATGTGATTCACAACTTACATAGATATCCATTATTAATTTTTTTTTCTTTAAAGATTGGCACCTGAGCTAATAACTGTTGCCACTCTTTTCTTTTCCTGCTTTTTCTCCCAAAATCCCCCCAGTACATAGTTGTATATTTTAGTTGTGGGTCCTACTAGTTTTGGCATGTGGGACACTGCCTCAGCGTGGCCTGACAAGCAGTGCCGTGCCCGTGCCCAGGATCCAAACCAGCAAAACCCTGGGCCGCCGAAGTGGAGCACGTGAACTTAAACACTCAGACATGGGGCCAGCCCCTCCGTTATTAATTTAAATGTACTGTTTCATTATACCTGGTTTTTGCCTGTGGTAATAAATACTGACCTATCAAAAGTCTTAAAAATGGCCTTGTCCTACAGTTCAGGAATGTTCTTACCTCAGGGACAGGAAGAGGAGGCAACCAAAGTGGGCACATAGGGTGTTTCAAAGGAATGTTGTCTTAACTTCTGTCTTCATTATGAGTGTTTACTTCTCCTTTATTATTATTAAAGATTCTCGGGGTGAGGGGGATGGACTTTATCGTATAAAATAATCAATGATGCATTTAGATGTAGGAGATATTTGTTACAAGATTGTTTACAATGTTAAAAAGATTGAAAACATTCTAACTCTAGAAATATTAGAATGGTTAAATTATGATATTGTATTATATTAGGATGGAACATTATACCCTTCTTGAAAATGTGTAACTTTTCACTTGAGAAAATACTCATGAAACATTGTCAAAAATGGGATTAAAAATCTATAGTATCATTCCACTTTTGCTTCAGATCTACATACGTACATTTGAAAAGACTGGTGGGAAGTTATACAAGAAAGTTTTTAAATTTTGGATTTTTACTTGCCTGTATATTCCATTTTTGTATAAGGAATATAGATTATATAATCAGAAAAATTTTTTAATAAAGACAGCATTTGCTGACCAGTTGAGCAGGACAGAAATTGGCTTAGCAATTTAAACTAAAGGAGGAGGGTCGCATTTCAGACAACAGAGCAAACTAGGTAACTTGCACAGCTCTCTCAATAAAGATAACTAAAATGCTGGATAAATATGAAAAACAACATTTAAATGTATAGCAATCTGTCAGGGAATTTAAGAAACTGCAGAGGTAAAAATCAGAGTAAAGCAGGGTACCCTGTGAGTGAATGAGCTATACCTATCGCCATGGATAAATCTCAGCAACATTGAGCTAAGATAAAGAAGCACGTCACACAAGAAAACGTGAAGGATGCTTCTGTTTACATGCTCAAAAACATGCAAAAGAACGGTTGTTTAGGGATACATATAGGTAAAACTAAGAAAAAGTAAGCAAATCATACAATATAAAAATTCAGGAAAGTGGTGCCTCTTTTGAGGAGGAAGAGAAGTGAGATCTTGGAGGAGCTCTTAAGGTGAAGAGAGCTCTTAAGGTAAAGGCAGTGTTCTCCTTAAGCAGGTATTGTGTACACTGTGTTTATTACTTTTTTTAATTGCATATACACCTTATACCACTCTTTTATATAGTTAATTTCACACAAAAAAACATTTTTTCAATTGTATATGCAGATTAAACCAAATTCTATGGGAGAAGTAGTGGTAAGGAATGAAATTAAGTATGTGGATTTTGTAGGTAGTTCAGTTTCTTACTCATTTAGAATGGGTAATACATACATGCACATATGAACTTTAGAATCAACTTCTCTAGTTTCCTCTTAAAATACTGGGGTTTTTTTAATATAATTTTTTTTTTTTTAAGATTGGCACCTGGGCTAACAACTGTTGCCAATCTTTTTTTTTTTCTCTGCTTTATCTCCCCAAATCCCCCCTGTACACAGTTGTATATCTTAGTTGCACGTCCTTCTAGTTGTGGGATGTGGGACACCGCCTCAACGTGGCCTGACGAGCGGTGCCATGTCCGTGCCCAGGATCCGAACCCTGGGCCGCTGCAGCGGAGTGCGTGAACTTAACCACTCAGCCACGGAGCTGGCCCCAAAATACTGTTATTTGTATTGGAATCATCTTCAGCTTCTAGATTAATTTAGAAAGAATTGACAATTTTATACAAACAATGTGTGAGCTTTTCCATTTGTTCAAGTCATCTGTTCTGTCCCTCAGTACTATTTAAAGTTTTCTTCATGTATATTATTGTGTACATTTCTTGTTTCATGTGTGTGACTAGCCACACACACATACATATGTGTATATGTATCAGGTAGCCCTTGGTTTGTACAACAGCATGGGATTGTAAATATGACCATGCAAGCCAAAACCATACAAAGCAATCTTAATAATTAATGGTGAAAATTACAGTTCCTCCAAGACCTTTACATTTTCTTTTCTTTTAAATTTTTATTGAAGTAACGTTGGTTTATAACATTATGTAAATTTCAGGTGTACATCTTTATATTTCAACTTCTGTGTAGACTGTGTTCACCACCAAAACTCTAGTTCCATTGGTCACCATACATATGTGCCCTTTTACTTACTTTGCCCTCCCCTCCTTCACCGCTGGTAACTACCAATCTGTTCTCTGTGTCTGTGTGTTTGGTTGTTGTTGTTGTTTTATCTTTCACATATGAGTGAAATCACAGAGTATTTGGCTCTCTCCATCTGACTTATTTCACTTAGCATAATACCCTCAAGGTCCATCCATGCTGTCAAAAATGGCAAGATTTCATCTTTTGTGTGTGTGTGTGTGAGGAAGATTGGCCCTGAATTAACATCTCTTGCCAATCTTCCTCTTTTTGCTTGAGGAAGATTGTCACTGAGCTAACATCTGTGCCCATCTTCCTCTATTTTATGTGGGATGGCGCCACAGAGTGGCTCAACAAGCAGTGCTAGGTCCGCACAGGATCTAAACCTGCAAATCCTGGGCCACCGAAGCAGAGCACGTGGACTTAACCACTATGCCACCAGGCTAGCCCCAAGATATCATCTGTTTTTATGAGTAGTGCTCTGTCTTCTTCATCCATTCATCCGTCAGTGGGCTTAGGTTGTTTCCAGGGCTTGGCTATTGTGAATAATGCTGCAGTGAACATAGGGGTGTGTATGTCTTTTCGAGTTAGTGTTTTCCTGTTCTTTGGATAAATTCTCTGAAGTGGAATAGCTGAATCATATGGTAGTTGTATGTTTAATTTTTTGAGGAATCGCCATAGTGTTTTCCATAGCGGCTGCACCAGCTTCCATTCCCACCAGCAGTACATGAGGGTTCCGTTTTCTCCACATCCTCTCCAACACTTGTTATTTCTTGTCTTTTTAATAATAGCCATTCTGATGAGTGTGAGGTGATATCTCATTGTGGTTTTGATTTGCATTTCCCTAATAATTAGTGATATTGAGTATCTTTTCATGTCTCTGTTGGCCATCTGTATGTCTTCCTTAGAAAACTTTCTGTTCAGATCCTCTCCCCATTTATTAATCAGGTTTTTGGGGTTTTTTTTGTTGTTGAGTTGTATGAGTTCTTTTTATATTTTAGATATTAGCCTCTTACCGAGTAGTTGATTTGCAAATATCTTCTCCCACTTGGTAGGTTGCCTTTTCATTTTGTTGATGCTCTCTTTTGCTGTGCAAGAAGCTTTATAATTTGATGTGGTCCCGTCTATTTATTTTTTCTTTTGTTTCCCTTACCTGAGGAGACATGATATTCAAAAAGATACTACTAAGATCGATGTCAAAGAGCCTATGTTTTTTGAGGACTTTTATGGTTTCAGGTCTTTCTTAGGTCTTGAATCCATTTCAAGTTGATTTCTGTGTATGGTGTAAGATAATGATCTACTTTCATTCTTTTGCACGTCTCTGTCCAGTTTTCCCAACACCATTTATTGAAGAGACTTTCCTTTCTCTGTTTTATTTTCTTGGCTCCTCTGTCAAAAATTAGCTGTCCACAAATATATGGGTTATTTCTGGGCTCTCAGTTCTGTTCCATTGATCTGTCTGTTTTTGTGCTGGTACCATGCTGTTTTGATTACTATAGCTTTGTAGTGTATTTTGAAACCAGGGAGTGTGATACCTCCAGCTTTGTTCTTTTTTCTCAGGATTCCTTTGGCTATTTGGGGTCTTTTGTTGTTCCTTATCAATTTTAGGATTCTTTATTCTCTTTCCATGAAAAACATCATTTGGACTTGGACAGGGATTGCCTTGAATCTGTGGATTGCTTTAGGAAGTATGGACGTTGTAACTACGTTAATCTTCCAGTGCATGAGCAGGAAGTATCTTGCAATTTCTTTGAACTTCTTCAATTTCTTTCAACAATGTTTTATAGTTTTCAGCGTACAGATCTTTCACCTCCTTCGTTAAATTTTTTCCTAGGTATTTTATTCTTTTTGTTGCAATTATAAATGGGATTGTATTCTTGATTTTTCTTTCTGCTGTTTCATTGTTAGTGTATACAAACACTACTGATTTTTGTGTGTTGATATTGTACCCTGCAACTTTACTGTAAGCATTTATTATTTCTAATAGTTTTTTGGTGGATTCTTTAGGGTTTTCTATATGTAAAATCATGTCATCTGCAAATGGTGACAGTTTTACTTCTTTTCCAATTTGGATCCCCTTTATTTCTTTTTCTTGCCTAACTGCTCTGGCTGGGACTTCCAATTTTATGTTGAATAAGAGTGGCAAAAGTGGGCATCCACATCTGGTTCCTGTTCTTGAAGGGATGGCTTTTCAGTTTTTCTCCATTGAGAATAGTATCAGCTGTGGGTTTGTCATATATGGCCTTTACTATGTTGAGGTACTTTTCTTCTATACCCATCTTATTCAGAGTTTTTATCATAAATGGATATTGTATCTTGTCAAATGCTTGCTCTCCATCTATTGAGATGATCATGTGACTTTTAGTCTTCATTTTTTTAATGTGGTGTATCAGGTTGGTTGATTTGTGGATGATGAACCATCTCTGCATCCCTGGAATAAATCCCACGTGATCATGGTATATGATCCTTTTAATGTAGTGTTGCATTTGATTTACTAATATTTTGCTGAGGATTTTTGCATCTATGTTCATCAGTGATTTTGGCCTGTAATTTTCTTTTTTTGTGTTGTCCTTGTCTGGTTTTGGTATCAGGATAATGTTGGCTTTGTAGAATAAATTCAGAAGCATCCCCTCCTCTTCAGTTTTTTGGAAGAATTTGAGAAGGATAGGTATTAAATCTTCTTTGAATGTTTGGTAGAATTCACCAGAGAAACTATCTGGTCCTGGACTTTTGTTTTGGGGGAGGTTTTTGATTAATGTTTCAATCTCCTTACTAGTGATTGATTGATTTAGATTATCTATTTCTTCTTGATCCAGTTTTGGAAGGTTGTATAATTTTAAGAATTTATCCATTTTTTCTAGATTATCCAGTTTATTGGCATATAGCTTTTCAAAGTATTCTCTTATAATACTTTGTGTTTCTTTGATATCCATTTTAATTTCTCCTCTTTCATTTCTGATTTTATTTATTTGAGCCTTCTGTCTTTTTTCTTAGTGAATCTAGCTAAAGGTTTGTCACTTTTGTTTGTCTTTTCAAAGAATGAGCCTTAGTTTCATTGATCTTTTCTTTTGTCTCTTTAGTCTCTATTTCATTTATTTCTGCTCTGATTTTTATTATTTCCTTTCTTCTGATTTAGGGCTTCCTTTATCATTCTTTTTCCAGTTCCTTTAGGTATAATATTAGATTATTTGACATTTTTCTTGTTTCTTGAGGTAGGCCTCTATTGCTATGAACTCCCCTTTTAGTACCACATTTGCTGTGTCCCATAGTTTTTGGTATGTCATATTTTCATTTATCTCTATGTGTTTTTTTATTTCTCCTTTGATTTCTTCATTGACCCAATAGTTGTTCAGTAGCATTTTGTTTAATCTCCACATATTTGTGACTTTTCCAGTTTTCTTCTTGTGTTGTTGTCTAATACCGTTGTGGTCAGAGAAGATTCTTGATGCTATTTCAGTCTTCTTAAATATATTGAGACTTGTTTTGGGGCCTGATCTGTGATCTATCCTGGAGAATGTTCTATGTGCATTTGAAAAGAATGTGTAGTCTGCACTTTTTGGACGGAAGGTTCTGTATATATCTGTTAAGTCCATCTGGTCTGATGTGTCATTTAAGGCCAATGTTTCCTTATTGATCTTCTGTTTGGATGATCTTAAATTTTCTTCTTAAAATATTAAAAACTCTCTTACCATTAGTTATAAATGTAAAGAGAAATGAAAAATGAAGTAGTGTTAATTTAATACACTATAATTTAAAGTTTAGAAACATTGAGAATTAAAATATTTTATTTCTTTGTAAGAAACTTATCAAGAGTAGTTTGCATAATGCTTGCTTCTCATTGTACACCTTTCAGCATGGAGTGAGCATTTCTTTGCCTCAGCCAATTGTCCTACCCCTCTGAGTATGAATCAGGTTTCAATATTTTATCCTTTGCTCCTTCAATATTATGAAATACCTCCAAGGGTTTCTGTACTGTGAAATTTTTTACCAGCATAACTTCCTCTGGGAACTTAGCATAACTACCTCTGGGAACTTCTTTCCTCATTTACGTCATTAAGTTCATCTTCGTATAGATCCTCTGGCTGCATATACAGAGTTTCTTCAGTGGCGGCAGTGGCAGCATTCCTGTGTCAGCTCTTTGTTCTATAACTCCCTTTACATATGAGTCTAATTTCATTTTCATCATTACTACTTTTTGGTTTTTGGCTGCACTTCCATTTTGTTGGCCAGTTCCCTTTTTTGAATTACCATTTTTGTAAAATGTCATTTAGGTTTATCACTGGGAGAGAAGGAGGCAACATAATCGCATACTTTTGCTATCTGTGAGTGAACTGAATAGAAGTTGGGGAACCAATCACTGAGAGACTTTGAAAGAAGTGACGTGATTCGTTGCTGATCGTGAAGCACCTGTGTTAACATAGTGACCTGAAGAACTACCAGTGAAATTTATACTCTACAGTTACTTACAGTTAACATTCCTTGGTAACTGAAATTCGAACAAGGCTGTTGGGGAACTGGTGACATTTAACTAAGACATAGTAACCAAAATCCATGCATATCAGAACCGTGCAAAGCAAGGACTGCTTATACAAACACATACACACGTGCATGTGTGTGTGCACTTGTTAAGCTTATTCACATGTAACTTATTTTTTTGTTTGCTTTTATAAATTGGGTCTTTTCTTTCCTCTCTCAGCTTTCAGTAGTGTTGTTTTTACGTAGGAAAGCTATACATCTATACAGAATGTTAGTTTTATGCCCTTACTGAATTATCTTATTACTTGTAACAATTTTTAATTCTTGTTGGATTGTCCAGGTATATAATTGTATGATCTGCAAATAATTTTCTCAGCCATCTCTTTGTGAGATTTACACCTCTTATTTCTTTCTCTTATCTAATTGTACTGGCTAGCACCTCCACAATACTGAGTAATAGTGGGGATGGTGAACATCCTTATTTTGTTCTTGGGCTTAATGGAAATGCTTCTGGTTTCCTCATTAAGCTTTATACTAGTTTTGGGGTTGAGTAGATGTCTTTCATCATGTTGAAGAATTATCCACCTACCCTAGTTTGTTGAGAAATTTTATTAAGAATGTCTATTGGGTTAAGTGTTGTCAGCCTGATCTAAGTACCTCCTAAAATGTGGTGGTGGGAAATACACATCTCTACCCATGAATTATATTTGCAAAAAAAAATAAAAATGGAAAAAAATTGACCTCAAATCTAATGAAACCACTACATTAGTAGTTGTCACCCAAGGGGAGTTTTGCTCCCCAAAGGACGTTTGGCAGTTTCTGGAGAAATTGTTGGTTGTCCCAATGGGGAAAGAGGGTGTACTAGCACCTAGTGGGTAGAGGCCAATGATGCTACTAAGCATCCTGCAGTGACTAGAACAGCCCCCACAATAAAGAATTATCTAACCCAAAATGTTAAGAGGGCTGAGGTTGAAAAGCCCTTTTCTAGATCTCACTTTCACATCAGAAAGTCGTCAGTGCCGTCCATAATATGAGAACTTCTATAAGGCAGATGACTTGGTTTCTTCAACATGTAAATGGCATGAGGTGGGTAAGGGAAAGAATAAGAACTGTTATAGATTAAGAGACTTAAGATATATACCAACCAAGCGAAATAATATATAGATCTTGTTTGGATCCTAATTGGAATAAGACATTTCTGCAAAAATCAGGGAAATTTAAGTTGGCTGATACATGAAGCAAGACTGGCAAAATATCAGTAATTATTGAAGCTGGGTTATGGAGATTCGTTGTACTTTCCTACTTTTTGTCTTTGTTTAAAGATTTCCATAATAAAAAGTTTTGTTAAAATGGACATTGAATTTTTTAGATTGTTTCAGCAACAACAATGAAAATAGGATCTTTTCTCTTCTGAATCATAACAATAATATTTCCTAATATTGAACTCTTGATATTCCTGGAATAAGCCTCCCATTGTCATGGAATATTATTCTTTTAATATACTGTGGGATTCTGTCTGCCAGCATTTTATCCAGGATATCTGCATTGATAGTCAAAGTGAGATTGGTCTGTAGTTTTCTTTTTTCTGCTGCCCTTGCCAAATTTCAGTATCACTGTTATTCTAGCTTCCTAAAAGTACTTTGAAAGCCTTTTTAAACTCTGGAACTTTTGAAGATACTGCTAATTTAAATACAGAGATTCTAGCTATTCTCTATTGACTTTAGACATTGGAATGGTAGGTGTTTAGAAAAAGAATTTGTGTCACATTTCTTTTTCTACTTTCTACTCTTAGTATTTTCCAAAAGAATGAACATGTACTGGTGCAAATATTCTACTCTTAGTATTTTCCAAAAGAATGAACATGTACTGGTGCAAATATTAGAACTAATGGGCTGTGATCTCAATGACTTTATCAAAAGCCTAAGTGCCTAAAATTCATATACAAAGATGACCGTCAACTTTTTTTAATAAGCATTAATTTTTAAAACATTTTAGTTTCACTGCAATATTGAGCAGAAGTATAAAAATTTCCCATATATTTCCTGCCCCACACATTCATTGCCTCCCCCATTATCAACATTCCCCACTAGAGTGGTAACATTTTTTAAAATTGCTGAGCCTACGTTGACATACTATCATCCAAAGTCCATAGTTTACACTAGGTTTCATTCTTGGTGGTGTACATTCTGTGGGTTTAGACAAATTTATAATAACATGTAGCCACCATAATAGTATTATAGTATCATACAGAGTAGTTTCACTGCCCTAAAAATCCCCTGAGTCCCACCTATTCCTTCCTCCTTCCCCCAACTCCAAACCTCTGGTGACCTCTGATCTTTTTACTGATTCTGTAGTTGTGTAGTGTCACTCCTTCTACTTTGTTCTTCTCTTTCAATGTTGTATTGGCTATTTTGGATCTTTTGTCTATCCGTTTAAACTTTAGAATCAGTTTGTCAGTACCCACAAAATGATTTTGATTGGGATCACATTGATTCTATAGATCAAGTTGGGAAGAACTGACATCTTGGTGGTATTGAGCCTTCCTATCCAAGAGTATAGAATATCTATCCATTTACTCAATTCTTTTTTGATGTCTTTTATCAGAGTTTTTCAGTTTTCCTCATGTAAATCTAGTACATATTTTGTTAGATTAATACCTAAGTATTTCATTTTGAGGAGTGCTAGTGTAAACGGTATTGTGTTTTTAATTTCAAATACCACTTGTTCATTGCTGAAATATAGGGAAGCGATTGATTTTTGTATATTAACCTTGTGTTTTGCTATATAACCTTGCTATAATGGCTTATTTGTTCCAGGAGTTTTTTGGTCAGTTCTTTCAGATTTTCTACGTAGATCATCATGTCATCTGCAGACAAAGACAGTTTTGTTTCTTCCTTCCCAATCAGTATATCTTTTATTTCCTTTTCTTGTCTTATTGAATTAGCTAGGACTTCCAGTACAATGTTGAAAAGGAGTGGTGAGAAGGGACACATGCTTTGTTCCTAAATTTAGCAGCAAAGTTTCTAGTTTCTCATCAAGTATGATGTTAGGTGTAGGTTTATTGTAGATATTCTTTATCCGTTTGATAAAGTTCCCTTATATTCCTAGGTTGCTGAGAGTTTTATAATGAATGAGGGTTGGATTTTGTCAGATGCTTTTTTTGCATCTATTGATATGATCACATAACTTTTCTTTACCTGTTAATGTGATAGATTACATTGATTAATTTTTAAATGTTGAGCCAGCCTTGCGTACTTGGGATGAATCCCACTTGGTTGTGGTGTATAATTTTTTTTTACACGTTGATGGGTTTGATTTTTTAATATTTTGTTGAGGATTTTTGCATCTGTGTTCATGGGAGATATTGGGCTATAGTTTTCTTTCCTTGTAATATCTTGTCTGATTTTGGTGTTAGAGTAATGCTGGCCTCATAGAATGAGTTATGAAATATTCCCTCTGCTTCTGTCTTCTCAAAGAAATTGTAGAGAATTGGTATAATTTCTTCCTAAATGTTTGGTAGAATTTACCAGTGAACCCCTCAGGACCACGTGCTTTCTATTTTGGAAGGTTATTAGTTATTGATTCAATTTCTTTAATAGATACAGACCTCTTCAGATTATCTAATTATTCTTGTATGACTTTTAGCAGATTTTGTCTTTCAAGGAATTGGTCTATTTCATCTAGATTATCAAATTTGTGGGCATAGAGTTGTTCATAGTATTCCTTGACTATCCTTTTAATGTCTGTAGGATCTATAGTGATGTCCCCTCTTTCATTTCTGATGGTAGTAATTTGTCTCCTCTCTTTTTTCCTTAAGTAACCTGGCTACTTACTGGCATATTGATTTTATTAACAAAGAACTAGCTTTTGGTTTTGTTGATATTCTCTATTTCCTGATTTCAGTTTCATTGATTTCTGCTCTAATTTTTGTTATTTCTTTTTTTCTACTTATTTTGGATTTTATTTGCTCTTCTTTTTCTAGTTTCCCAAGATGGAAGTTTAGATAATTGTCAAATCTTTCTTCTTTTCTAATATATGCATTCAATACTATAAATTTCCCTCAAAGCACTGCTTTTGCTGCTTCCCATGCATTTTGAAAATCTGTATTTTCATTAGTTCAGAATATTTCAAAATTTTTCTTGTTATTTCTTCTTTGACCCATGTGTTATTTATTAGTGTCTTGTTTAATCTCCAAGTATTTTGGTATTTTCCAGTTGTCTTTCTGTTACAGATTTTTAGTTTTGTTCCATCGTGGTCTGAAAGCAGGCATTGCATGATTTCTATTCTTTCAAATTTGTTAAGGTAGAATGTGGTCTGTCTTGGTGAATACTCCATATGAGTTTGAGAAGAATGTGTACTCTGCTGTCATTGGATGAAGTATTCTGTAGATGTCCATTATATCCAGTTGATTGATGGTGGTGTTGAATTCAGCTGTGTCCTTACTGATTTTCTGCCTGCTGTATGTGTCCATTTGGTAGAGGGCTGTTTAAGTCTCCAACTGCAATAGTGGATTCATCTGTTTCTCCTTCCAGTTCTGTCAGTTTTTGCCTTACATATTTTTATGTTCTGTTCTTAGGCACATCTATTTAAAAGATCATTATGTCTTCTTGGAGAATTGACCCCTTTGTCATTATGTAATACCCGTTTTTTTCCCTGATAACTTTCCTCACTCTGAAGTCTACTCTGTCTGAAATTAATATAGCTATGCCTTCTTGCTTTTGATTAGTCTTACTGTGGGATATCTGTCTCCAGCAATTTACTTTCATCTATATGTGTTTTTATATTTAAAGTGGGTTTCTTGAAGACAACATATAGTTGGTTCTTGCTTTTTGATCCGTTCTGACAATCTCTGTCTTTTAATTTGTGCATTTAGACCATTGATGTTCAAAACGATTATTGATATAGTTGGATTTATATCTATTATATTTGTTACTGTTTTCTATTTGTTGCCCGTGTTCTTTGTTCCTATTATTTTCTTTTACTCTTTTCCTGCCTTTTTGTGGTTTTAATTGAGCATCTTATATGATTCCATTTTCTCTCCTTTCTTACTGTATCAGTTACACTTTTTTTTTACTTTTTTTAGCAGTTTCTCTAGAGTTTGCAATATACATTTGCAACCAATCCAAGTAATACTATACCAGCTTCATGGGTAGTACCAGTACCTTGTATTAAAATAATTCTAATTCTTCTTCCCATCCTTTGTATCACTTCTGTCATTTATTTCATTTATACATAAGCGTGTGTGTGTGTGCGCACACACATACATAAGCATACATAATTCAATACATTGTGGCCATCATAATTTTGAACAAATTGTTCTCTCTTAGTTCAAATAAGAATAAGAAAAATAAAAGTTTTTATTTCACCTTCTCTTATGCCTTCTCTGATCACCTTCCTTTCTTTACATAGATCCAGGTTTCTGCCTGTATCATTTTCCTTCTTAAGTTCTTTTAACATTTTTGGCAAGACAGGTCTACTGGCAACGAATTCCTTTGACTTTTGTTGATCTGAAAAAGTGTTTATTTCAACTTCACTTTTGAAGAATAATTTCACTGCGTACAGAATTCTAGGTTAGTTGTTTTTTTCTCTCCACTCTCTTCTTGCTTGCATGTTTTCTGAGAAGAAACTGGGTGTAATTCTTATCTTCACTCTTTTATAAGTAAAATATTTTTTTCCTCTGGCTCCTTTCAGGATTTTTTTCGTTTTATTTTCTGTGGTTCAAAACGATATAGATAGGTGTAGTTTTTCTGCCATTTATCCTGCTTGGTGTTCTCTGAGCTTCCTGGATCTGTGTTTTGGTGTCTGATACTAATTTGGGGAAATTCTGAGTTATGATTGTTTCAGATATTCTCTTCCTCTCTCTCACTCTTCTTCTGGTATTCCCATTAAGCATATGTTACACCTTTTGTAGTTGTACGTTCTGTTCTGGGTTTTTTTTCCATCTTTTTTCTGTTTGCATTCCTTTTTTGGTGGTTTCTATTGACTTAGCCTCTAGCTGAGAGATTCTTTAGTCAGCTGTGTGCAGTCTGCTAATAAGCCCATCAAAGGCGCTCTTCACTTCTGTTACGTGTTTTTTGATCTCTAGCATTTCTTTTTGGTTCTTAGAATTTCCATCTCTCTGCTTTCATTGCCCAACTGTTCTTGCATTCTGTATATGTTATTCATTAGAGCTCTTAGCATATTAGTCATAGTTGTTTTAAATCACCAGTCTGATAATTCCAGCCTTCTGCCATGTTCTGATACTTGTTCTGTCTCTTCAAACATTTGTTTTTGCCTTTTAGTATGTCTTGTAATTTTTTCTTGACAGCCAGGCATGTTGTACTGGGTAAAAGGCACTGCAGTAAATAGGCCTTTAGTAATGTGGTGGTAATGGGAGCAGCAGGGAGGGTGTCATTCTATACTCCTCTGATTAGGTCTCAGTTTCTTAGTGAGCCTGAGCCTCTAGACTGAACTTGACACATGCTTCTCAGTCTCCCACCCCACCCTCCTTGGTGGACAGTATAGCTAGAATGGGCTGGAGTTGGGTATCTCTCTTCCCTCAGCTCAGTTAGACTCTGATAAAACTCTAGCAGGTTAGGCTCTAGTTAAATAGTTTCTCCTGTGGGCAGACCTTGTTAAAAACAGCACTTTGGTGTATTTCAATGATTCTTTCCCCTCCACCTGCCAGGAGCACAAGAGGTTTTTTCTCCAGTGTTCACTAAGAATATGGTAGAATTCTAGGAGGGAAACTCAGAAAGTGTGGGAGCCCCCCCATGACTGCATCCCCCTCAGGTTGTCAGCTCTCACACTTGTCTACAGTGAGTCCCCAGCAGTTCATCTTGTCCTGTTCCAACGCTGGTTCCTTTGGGGGTTTTAGCTCATGCGTTTCCAGTAAGTTGGGAGTCTCTGTATCTGCCAGTCCGTCTCTCCAGTTTTGAGGGCAGCAGTTTGCCCTGTGACCTCACTTCTCTTACAGATCTAAGAACAATTGTTGATTTTACAGTTTGTTCAGCTTTTGACTTGCTGTAAGGATGGATGGAGTGGCAGTTTCCAAGCTTCTACATTATGGATCAGAAACAAGAAGTTCTTGATTGTCAATTTTTAGAATTATATTTTTTGCATGAAATGATAAGGAATTGTGGATGGAAAACTGCCGATTCCATCTAGTGATGGAATTCTGAGCAGCCACAAAATATTTTGTTGTAGAAAATTTAAGTTATATTGAGGAATACCAACAAAACAGTAGACTTGCATGATCCCAATATTATAAATAATTGTATATTAAAAGACTGGGAAATATATATCAAAATTATAATCATTGGTTACATATAGTGGTAAAGTTATAAGTGATTTTTGTTTTCTTTGTTTTTTCCTGTATATTTCTAATTTTCTACAGTGAATTTTTGAAATCAGGAAAATAGGTTATTTATAAAAGTAAAGCAATTCACCTGGCACCCAAATCTTGGTTTCTAATTCTGTTCTCCAATAAAGGGAACCAGAGAAATGACTTGATCTAATGTAGCACTGGGGCAGGGACTATGTGAGGTAAGCTAGGAACATCTTGTAGTACCGGAAAGTAAGGAAGTGCTCAACAAGCAAAACAATGGGAGTGTGGTAATGGGAGTATGTGACCAGGACATAGGGGCCAACTAAAAGAACCCCCAGTGATTTGACCAACAAAATAAATAATGTAGTATTGAATTATGTCCCAAACTATAAAATAAATACCCATGAGTCCATACTGATATAAATAAATGATTGTCAAATAAATAAATAAATGGATGAGAATAGAGAAAGCTCCTGTGCAGAATTCCCCATGATTGATGGAGATGCCCTACAGAGATACACAGATAGCCAAGGAGGGGGGTTCTAGTTCCCACTCCTTAGGTGTGGGCTGCACAGAGCACCTTCCGCCCCACGTGCACCCTGTGGAGACGGGGGATGAGAAAGAGCAGCTTCACTGTGGAAGCCTGACCTCAGCCGGGTGCTCCGGGGGCAGCATCAGCGGTAAGGAGTCGCGTCGACAGTGTCGTGTGATAAGAATGGCGCTTCACCTCTGCGGTCTTCCTCCCAGGAAACCCTTCCCTCAGTCTAACCAGGAGAAAACATCAGACAAACCCTCAATGAGGGACGTTCTACAGAATGCCTGACCAGGAGTCCTCACGTCTGTCAAGGTCCTTAAAAACAAGGAAGGTCAGGGAAAGTGTTAGAGTCTGGAAAATCCTAAGGATGCATGATGACTCGACATAATGTGGTGTCTTAGATGGGATCCTGGGACAGTAAAAGGACATTAGGTAAAGACCAAGGACATCTCAATAAAGCGTGGACTGTAGTTAGTAATAATGTGTCAGCACGGGCTCCTCCTTTATGACACATGTACCTCATAGTAATAGAAGATGTTAACAAAAGGCAAAACTTAGCTTTTCTGTAAATCTCTAAACCTGAAAGTTTTTTTTAAAAAAAAGAAGAATGTTATTTAATAATTCACCACATTTATTTTTAGAAGATTTGAGTAAGGTCAAAGCTGTTGTGTAGGATAAAAGTGCAATTTCCGGAATTTGTCTTCTGACCCGTTTTCTCAGAGTATGAAATTCCCATTGCATAGATTTGACCTTCACTCAGGGGCCCCTTTCCTTGTGGCAGCCTATGACTCATTCTGGATACAGAATTTTCTGATGAGGCTTCAGGGCAACAGTCTGATTGTATGTGAGGAGACAAGTAATCTGAAGAGCTAAGATTACATGTATGTTTCCCCTTTCCATAATGTAATACAAAGGTATTTATATTACAAATACCATGTCAGGGTTTGGCATGCGCAAAGGCTTGTACTGGTTGGTAGTACTGGGAGGAAATCAGTGGGCATCTCTTGGCCTTGGCTGTTTCACTGCCGCTTGCTCAGTGTCGACCTTGGTGCCAGGCGACAGTGGTGCAGGGCAGCTGCTCCTTCCAAGGGACCAATCCAGAAACACTTGATCAGGGGCTATAACCACACTACACTCACCCCACAGCATAACAAGTACAATCATAGATATGGACTTACTCATCTTTATCAGTCTTATGCGTGTGATGCATTTCTCTGATTATTAATTAGAATTGTACATCTTGTTATATGTTTGGGTTTCTGGGAAGTTCTTCCAAGAATTGCGTATTCATTGCCTTTAAGTGGCCTCATAGTTCTTGAGGTCAAAGGCCCTTCCTTGGCCTTGGACCTTATGCCTCAGGACATGTAATAAAAGATAATATTGCTGCATGCCATCATAAAGTTAAATTGGAGGTGAGGCAGTCTTTAGTCCTTGCCGTATTTGTCTTATTTACTCTTCTGCCTTCTGATTGTCTTTGTGTTTCATCATTGGTGACCATATCTCTTGTTGGAATGAATTCAGATAAGTTACCTGATTTGTTAGGTTTGTAATTAACTGTTTAACAAAAATGTCTTTTAAAAAGTACATTTGGGGGCCTGCCTGGTGGCGCAGTGGCTAAGTTCACATGTTCCGCTTTGGCAGCCCGGGGTTCACTGGTTCAGATCCTGGGTGCAGACATGGCACAGCTTGGCAAGCCGTGCTGTGGTAGGCATCCCACATATAAAGTAGAGGAAGATGGACACAGATGTTAGCTCAGGGCCAGTCTTCCTCAGCAAAAAGAGGAGGATTGACAGCAGATGTTAGCTCAGGACTAATCTTCCTCAAAAAAAATTTTTTTTAATTATAAAAAGTTTAAACATTTTTTTATGAAAGTACATTAGCAGTTCCCAAGAAGGTAAACACAATTTTACCCTGGAGCCCAGCAGTTCTAGATATTTACTAGATGTGCTCCTAGGTATTTACTCAGGTGATGAAAACTTATATCCACACAAAAACCTGCCATGAATGTTTATAACAGCTTTATTCATAATTGCCAAAACTTGGAAGCAACCAGATGTCGTTCAGTCGGTAAATGGATAAACTGTGGTACATCCCTACAATGGAATATTATTCAGGGATAAGAAAGAGCCATCAAGGCATGAGAAGACATGCAGGAACCTTAAACGCTTATTGCTAGGTGAAAGAAACCAGTCTGAAAAGGCTACACACTATGTGATTCCAGCTGTATGACATTCTGGAAAAGACAAAACTATGGAGACAGCAAAAGAATCAGTGGCTGCCAGGGATTCAGGGGGTGGGAGGGGCGAATAGGTGAGCACAGAGGATTTTTAGGGCGGGGAAATTATTCAGCAGGATATTGTAATGGTGGGTACATGACATTATGCATTTGTTAAAACACATAGAACTGTGCAACACAAACAGTGACCCCTAATGTATGTAAACTGTGGGCTCTAGTTGGTAGTGGTGTATCGATATTGGTTCATCAGGTATAACAAACATTCCACACTGAGGCAAGGTGTTAGTAATAGGGGGAGCTAGATGCAGGGAAGAGAAAGGAGAAACCTAAAGGTGCTCTAAAAACTAGTCGTAATTCTTTTTGAAAGTACTTCATTCAGTTCAGATTTTATCAAGGGCACCCAATTATGTGAAACAATTGGTATTTTGAATAGAAACTTTAAGATTATTATCTAAATAATTTGGAGCAAAGATTTTATATAATACTATATTAGAAATATTTCCAAATATTGTAATAGCTACAGTAATCTGGGATGTTTGTCTTGATTCTTACAAATTCTTGATAATGTAAAGTACTTTATTTCGTTGATTCTAGGATATCCATTCTAGGACATTTTAGCCTTGAAATCAATATGTGTGTTAGAATCAGTGACATCTTAGATTCAGTGAGATACAGTGTCTAATAGGGCTTCAGAAGGAGGAATTTAATAATTGCTACAGAATTATTATAATTACTAGAAATGATCTCATGGGGTGGCTCTGATCTCCCTGCTGCCTGTCTTTCAGATGCTCCTTGTGTGGGTATGTCTGCAGCCATCCTCCGTCTTTGAAGTCTCATATGTGGAAGCATGCCAGTGACCAAAATTATAACTACGAACAAGTAAACAAGGCTATTAATGATGCAATTTCACAAAGTGGCAGGTATTTGATCCTACCCTTCCCTTATTGTTATATATGAATTAAAGTTAGGCTTAAATCTATCAGTCCTATGTTATAACCAACTCAAGGTCTGGTGTACTGTGTTTTGTTTTCAAGAGTTCTGGGGAAATCCCCTGGAAAGGCTGTGGTGAACAACAGTGAAGAGAGAGCCGATCCTCTCACTGGCAGTTCAGAGAACTTGATGTCGCCCTCAGAGCTGATTGCCCAAGCGCCCACTGAAGTCGTAGGTCCCAACGAGAATGACAAACTGAGCCCTGCAAGTAATACCTCATATAGTCTAGAAAAAAACTCCAGTCCAGCCCCTCCTGGTATGGAGTATTGTGTTTTACTCTTCTGTTGTTGTATTTGTGGTTTTGAATCTACCAGCAAAGAAAATCTCTTGGATCATATGAAAGAGCATGAGGGTGAAATCGTAAACATCATCCTAAATAAGGACCACAACACAACTCTAAACACAAATTAGATGGAATCATTACTTGAAGAGGACAGCGGTGGAAGAGGGATCCCTTAAACCACAGCTTCACCTTTGTGCTGTCAAATGGCTCACTAGACACGGAGGAAATGGTGTGATTTTTGAGGCAATGACAGATGTGACTTGGAACCAAATTTGTAATGTAATAAGAGGAATTCCAAATGGATAAGCGGTAATGATGTTTAAATATTTTGAGTGAGGGGAAATGAGTTGAGGAGGAAGCAAAGATGTAATTCTGTATTAACCCTCTGTTACCTCTTCTTAGTGTTGAGTGTATTTATTATTAAAAGCTTATCATAGTGTAGAAATGCAAGCAGAAGAGTGAAGAAAGGGTTGTTCAGGAACTGTTCTAAAATTTGTTTTAAAAGTGTCACGGTCTTAAGCAGAGCTTAGTTTTCTTCGTTCTCAGTTTTGACCTGCCGGCTCTGGAATGACAGGCCTCTTGTGAGAAGCGGGAGGCGGCTCCCTGAGGGCTTTTCAGTGTTACCAACAGAGTCAACAAGGAAAAGGTGACTGGAGGGCTTTGAAATGACCTACCTAATCGTTCCCAAATTGATAGGAAATAGTCATATAGTTAATCTCAGATATATTACTGTACTCCTGAAAGAAGAGAAGAAGAAAAGAGACCTCTAAATCCAAATCTAGATTGTAAATAGGCATTAAGAAGTCAATTAACGGTCTTAAATTTGCAGTGAATTTCTTGTGGGCAAAGGCAGAAATAGGCGAACTGCCACCAGACTCAACCCAAGTCCAAAGTTTCGTGCAGCTGGTACCTCGCTGAGCGCAGTGCCCTTCGCAGAGGTTCTTTTCAGGGTGTCTGACAGAACACTGCTGTTTCCTTGCTAGTTGCATAGGCCTTCTAATCCTTTCTTCTAAACTAGACCAGGCTTGTTATCTGAAAGAGTCTATTAAAGCAACAAAGTGTAGAAATTTGCATTTGATCATCAGACCTGGGAAGTAGTTGGAACTCTTAAATAAAAATCATTTGAGGAAAGAGCGGTGAAATTCAGAACCCCTTAAAACGAGTACGCTATTGAGATTTCACTTCCTGGAGTTTAATTTATTTGTACTTAGCATAAGAGGTATAACCAAATGTGGCTAAAATAGAGGAAGAGTTCAGGTTGTTTATAAAACTTTTAACAACAAACATTTGGCAAGTCTACAGAGTTCCTCCTATCTAGGAAATTTCATTTTATTAGTGTGCAATAGGACATATGGAAAACCATCTAAAAGTGCTTTTGCATTGAAACTTGCCATCAAATAGATGTAATCTTCTCATTAATTACACATTTTGTATCATAATGTATTTCAAAGAATGAAGATAACAGGGTTTTTTCGTTTATGCTTTTGTAGTTCTGATCATTTATTTGTGCATTGTTTTAAGTGAATTCTGCTACAAGTCACAAGGCCGGTGCTCCATGCAGTGCACCATCTTCACGGTGCTCTTTCTGAACTTGATTTCTGACATCTTCCAGAGCTGAGGCTGTGACTGGTGAACTTAGAAAACATCAAAAACAGAATTTGTTTCTGTAGACACGTTTTAGGAAAGAGTTCTCTTCCCGAAGTCCAGGTATGAATTAACATTTTTAAGATAGCATTGGGAACTGTTTAAGCGGGGCCAGGCATCTTAAAGCATTGTCTGATTTGTTTTTTTAATCTCGTTTTGATGATGATATTTAAACAAACGATTATAACTTTGTAGCTCTTTAATTTAGGTAGCTTTAATTTATTTATGAAAGTTAATCCATTTCTGATATGTAGTTTTTAAAAAGATAAAATGAATTTTTATATACTAAATTATATTCCCCAAATCCACTGCGTATGCATTTATATTCATTTTTTCCTTTCATTTTCAGGATTAAAATACAATTATATTTCATTTCAAATTCAAATAAAATATTTTAAATGGTTCCATTATTATCATATTGTTGCCACTCATTCAATTCTTTCATTGCTGGTAGCTACAACTCAATGTTTCTTTATAAAAATCTATTATTCTGAAAACTAACAATCTTAGAAGAATTTTGTTTTATAAATTTACCTTGGCTTTAATTTTATGTAATCATTTGGAAAATACAAATAACTGAAAAAATCCCAAAATTTTCCACAGTGAATTTTTAAATTATCTTTTTTCATTTCCTTAAACTTAAGCATTGATTGTTACTTAAATTTTCCATTTGGAATCATGGATTTAAAATTTCTGTAGTTCATGGGAAAAAATTAACCCAGAAATTCAAAGCCTTCAAACATTCATCTGGTTTTGGCCTACAATATCCTCACAAGCTTTCTCTTGGCCTATAGGAGGAGCCACATACCAAGGATGTTCTGTTCCTTCCCATTGTCGTTTTGTGGCAAGCCTTGAGTTAACGGTACCTCTACCAAGAGCAGTTGAGTATTTCTAAAAGTAATAATGAAGATTAAATATGCAATTTTAGTTCTAGAGAGACAGGTATTAAATAAATCAGCAGGAATTGCCTTTACAGGAATAACATTTTATTTATTGCTACTACATCTTTGGCCATACAAAGCTCATAGTATTTGTTTTCCACTCTGAACACCTAAAATTCTAAGATTTGATAGTAAAAGCAGTTTTTAAAAGAAACTTACTGGATAAGGCAAAGGTGGGGAGCGGGAAGATGATGCGTTCTGATGATTATAAATAATACTTTTCAGGCTCTAACATTTTCTCTCTTTCTCTAATAATCCAGAATATGCTTGGTGTCCCCAAAGTCCTAGCAGTACCATGCCTGTACTGATCTGTAGACTTCGATTTCTGTGTCCAGCCAGCGCAGTGTAGTGACACTGACTGAAGCCTTTGTTCTAGATCTGTCATCCTATTCAAGGTAGCTTTCAGTGGCTTTGTTATTATTTTCTGTGTCTTTTCTCACAAAGCAAATGGTGGGCGCCTATGTTTACATTGTATCTTCCCGCAATGTACTTGGCTTGACAAAGACAAGCAGGCTTCTCTATTGAGACTTAGTATATTTTTAGTTTTCATAGACACTTATTTAATCTTTTTTTATTGTACAGCAAGGTGCTCTAAGTAATATTCTATAAAATATATTTAATAGAAATTTGAGTTTGATATTCATGGACATGAATACATGTATTTTTTTAAGAAATAAGTATTGTGTAACACTATGACATTGCTTCTATAGCCAAAGTCTAAAAACTTCTGGAATACTGACATGTAAAGACTACAGTTAATTCTGACACTGTATCTTATGGAACTAGGATGGTTTGCATTTTGTAAAATTACCCTGCACCTGGAGCTGCATGCCTTAAGCCTGAAACCTGGGCCGTGCTCGCAGTGGACAGTCTCTGTTCCCCACGCAGGAAGCGGGGTCCACAGCGCTTCTCTGACTACCTTTGGAAGGACTATACAATGTTAGAATAATTTATTTTGCTTTACAGGAGTTTGTCATGCATTGACTTTAATATTGTATTTTGGTAATAAATTTTTTGTTAAAAACACTTGCCTCTAAGTTTTATTAACAAGGTTAAATCCATTCTTATCTTGGAAATGTTGATTTGATCGCTTAGAAAGTTGGGTTTAAATAATGAAGAACTTCCCAAAGGTTAAACTAAGGCTTATCATTACCCTTTGGTAGCGTGTTTTAAACTATTGCTGACGAGCATTAAACTGTGTTACACAAAGATGAAAAGGCATTTACATTGTTTCCATGGTTTTAAAAATTCAGTCTAATTTTAAAGCTTCTTTCCTTGCTATACAGTTCATTTTATCTTCTGAATCACATCTTTATGTGCTTTAAATTCTGATATAGTCAAAGTGCTAAAAACTAGCTCTGTTAATGACCATTAGCAGTCTTTATTGAAGACCAAAGATTACAATAATGTGTTCACACCTTGATCATTTTGGGGTCTATATCAAATATTTTTCACACTAGGTTGTCGCATTGGCAAGTAAAGCTAACGTCATCTGACTGTATCATTGCTCTGGTTATCCATTTATGCCCTAGAATCCTGGGCCACCTCAGCTTAAAGTGAGGCCAGATATTTCTTCCTAATAGCTGTAATTCCTTGTCCTAACTCCCCAGGGGCAACATAATTATATCCCCATTTCAAGAACCAAATCCCAACAGTGTGTCACTGAAGTCCAGGTTGGTTGTAGAAATCCCAGCATGGAAGATCCAGAACATATGGTGCCGTTCGGTAGCCACGAGCTGCCTGTGGCTACTGAGCACTTGAAGTGTGACTAGTATCCAGTCAATGTCCAATACACAACAGTTTCGAAGACTTAATACAAAAACAAATGTAAATTAGCTCATAATAGTTTTTTATATTGATTACATGTGAAATATTTTGGATATTTTGGGTTAAATAAAATATATTAAAATTAATTTCACTTGTTTTTATTTTTTTAATGTTAGCTACTAGAAAATTTTAAACTGCCTCGTGGCTCACATTTTGTTTCTGTTGGACAGTGCTGGGAGAGAAGAGGGATCAGTAAACTGCCGCTCTTGCTTCACATCTCGCCTGCCACTCGTCTTTGTAAAGTTGCAGTTGGAACACAGGCACGCCCATTTGTTTACATACTGTGTGTGGGTATTTTCAAGTCACAACAGCGGCACTGAGTAGTTGTGACAGGGACCGTCTGGCCCACAGAGCCCAAATCTGTTTGCTGACCTCTGAACTAGAATAATGGTATGATCTGTGCTTTAAAGCTACTGGAAAGGAAAAAAAAAAAAAAAACCTTTTCTTAAAGAAAGCTTTTTTATAGCACTGTTTTATAATTAAATTATATTATTTATCCCTCTGCGATTTTTATAGTCTTCCTGTTCTGCAGCCCTTATCCATAATTTATGATTTTAACCTACCTCACCATTTCACCATCTCTGCTATTTTAAAGCCAGGCACAATTTGTTTAAAATAACGACGCACAATTAAATAATAAATAATGCTTCTATAAAAAGTATTCTCTTCCTTCTGTTGACAACCTAAGAGCGTTGCTGGTCCCCTCCCTGCTTTATCCCTTCAGTGCTGTGGGCATTAAAACTGATGATGTGGCCACATCCCCTGCATCTCTAACTGTGGTGCAAGGTAACTGTGGTACTAATCCACTCAACTGGGGTGACAACTGACTGGAATAGTCTAGGATATAAAGAAGAAAGTCTTAGATGCACCTTGTTATCATGAATGAATAGCTTGTCTGAGTCTAAAGCCAAATTCATGGGTTGGGTGGAGGTTGTGGTTGGCTTTGGTGTAGACCTGAGCTAAGAAAAAGTCACAGATTTCTTCCAAATCAATCAGCAACGATGTAAAATGAACATTTTTGACCCTACAAATTCTTAGAGAAGTTTTCTGTTTTTAATTGTTGCCATAGGATAGGCTTACTTAGGTAAGTATATCTATCTCAGAATCCAAATGACCTTTATATCTCAGTTTTGGTTTATATGGCAGAATCCAAATGACTGGAAGATGCTTGACCCATTTCCAGAGTCCTACCCGTGCAGCACAGTCCAGTTTGTATACTGTGAGGGGGGCTGCAGACCTCGTTATTCTGGTGGTACATTAATAAATATACTGTATTTAGTTAACCACAAAATGTAAGATTATAACATATTTGGGTTTTTTATGTACTGACTTTTAATAATGGGTAATCACTGTTTAAATTCAATCTTCCTTTGAATAGAAAAGTTTAATTTTAGGCATCATTAGATAAATTCTTACCATTATATTACAAAATCATCAAATGTTGGTGTCCTTTTGTCTCCTTACTCAACCACATTTACACCAGTTGTGTCGTTTTTCCGGATGGGGAGGGCACCATTCAGTAACAATGTGATTTGTACTCCATGGTAGTCCTGAGGCACAAGGGGCCTTTGTTTGAAAAGGACATTACATGGTAGGTAGATGGAGTTTTATCTACACAAGTCAGAAAATAATGAACCCTTAACCATGAGCTCAGACCCAACTATTTCATCTTTCTGATTTCTCAGCTTTAACCTTTGTTAAAAAGAATACTTATAATTATCCATGTCATTGCCACTGATATCAGTAATAAAAAAGTTTTTTTAATTATTAATAAAGCATGTCATCTTGAATGTGTACACAATGGGAAATTGTGACCTGAAGAGACCCTTGACAGAATAAAACGAGTGATTCGTTTTTCAGGTTTTTATTAGTACCTAACAGCGGTATTTAAAGGCTAATTGTCATTACAGTGCACATCTCCAGATTTTTGTTTTTTCTACTTGTCATTTTATTAATTTTAGTCTCCATATTTCAGAAATAACATAGCTGCATTTTACTGAAATAGGCACGTCAATCCACATTTTGCTCTTTTTGTTTATATCTGCAGTCCTATTTAAATTCAGTATTTCCAACCACAAAAGGTGTTAGAAAATTCTATTTCAGGCTTATGAGAAAAAGTACAGCAGGATGTGGTTCAAATCTTAAGCTGTATTTATTTCTGATCCTGTACAGCTAACATTCTACAAGAGTGTTAGGCTGAAACAGTTAAATAACCGTAGGGAACCGGTGGTTTCAAGGTTGTCTTCACTTTCTAAGCCCTTCTCCATATGGAGCCTGAACACAGTTGGTGAGGTCATGCCTGTCTGTGGCGATGCTACTGGAGTTCGTGCAAAGTATCACCATATAGGTTAAAACTCTCCAATAAGGCTCTTCACAATCTGCCCAGCTGGAGCAACCCTGTGCTCTCTGTGCACGTGCTGGAAAAGAGGCTCCAGTGTATCGTGGGACAGTGTTTACAACTGACTTTGTAATAGCAGGGGAAAAAATGCATGACTTTTCCTAATGGAGAGCAGTCACAGTCCCATCCGAAGGAGGGAGGATGAGTCTGGTGCACAGCCCGCCACCCACGGAGTGGGTATTGCCTCCTCAGCTGGTTTGGATGGTTTGGCTTAAGTTTTTTAACTTCTTAATAAGTTCAGTTATTTCTTCTATTTTCTTAAATGCAAAATTGACAGTATAACACCTACCTCATAGGGTTACGTGGATTAAATGCCTCGTCGAGTTCTGACACGGTTCTGGAGGGTACCTGGTTCCAAGCCCTGTAACTTGGAGTAAGGCATTCGGTCTGTTTTGAGCCTCAGTTTCTTCATCAGCAAGACAGATGGTAAGACCTAAACTTTACAGGACTGCTATGAAGACTAGCAACCACGTCTACGAGGGGCCTGGCCATCCAGGAGCTCAGACACTGGTTGCTGTTACAGTTTGAGCATTAACTGTGAGGGGGGTAGAATGAAGCTGCCTTTATAAATAATGATATCAGCACTTCTTGTTACCACCTTGGAAAGGAACCTAAAAACCAAGCTGATGTGTATTTTGAGGAAGGATACTCAAAACAAAATATCCTATCCCTTAAAAAAACAAAAAAAGACAAACCTGGTTTATCAGTACCTACACTATAGTATATAATCCATGTCACACCTAAAAAGGTAAGAGTCCAGGAGAAAGTGTTAGAACATTACCCTGTTACCATCATGTTAAGTTCATAGAATCATTCTCTTACACCTATAAACTACCGTTAAGGACTATTTGAGAATGGCCCTTTCCCTAAATAAGCTGATGAGCTGGCTGCATTGGCAAAACTTAGGCCCAAAGAGAGAATCGTACTTAGGATTGCATGTACTCTGTAATCAGCCGCTAACTATGTGGGAGTGAGTGCAATGCACTGGACTATTTGGGAAAGGTGGAAGTTCTCAGAGACACTGAGAAATGGCCTGTCTCAGACTGCAAGGCTCGCACTTGTTAAGGCAGGCTTTTAACCATCACACAAGGACAGTTTGATCTGCAGGACTCTGGTGCAGAGCAGTCCTAATTCTGAAATGTACCTGCAGGCCAGTCACGATGCTCGCCTCCCCAGGTGGGGTGCTCTCCTATGGGCCTGGGATGTAGCTTTCCTAGTTCCTCCACGTGGACTTGTGATCAGGTAGGAAAACGGCAGAAGTGGCATTGGATAAAACCATATCAGCATTTGTGTTTAACCGTATCCACTGATGTCACTTACTCCTAAAAGGTGAAATGGAGCAAGAGAGCTTAGTAGCCATATTTCCAGCTATAAGTTATACCTTACAAAACAAAAATGGATATGCACAGAAGTGAGATGGAAAACAAAACCTTCCCACAGTAAGGCTCCTTTTGTGTAAATAGCTGCACCTTGTAATACCTTGTATTAGATAGCCTATGGGTTTGTTTTTGAATTCCAGAAAACACTACATCTTACCTGCATAATAATTTCCATTTATATAGCACCTTTCAGACAATTTACTCAAACATTTAGCAAACATTTACTAATCGAGTTTCTAAATGCCCCCAACCAAGCTCTTCTGGTAAAACCTATCCAGTAAAATTAAATTTCCAGTTTTAAAAAAATCTATGTTTTTGGGGCTGGCCCTGTGGCTGAGTGGTTAAGTTCGCGCGCTCCGCTGCAGGCGGCCCAGTGTTTCGTTGGTTTGAATCCTGGGCGCAGACATGGCACTGCTCATCGAACCACGCTGAGGCAGCATCCCACATGCCACAACTAGAAGGACCCACAACAAAGAATATACAACTATGTACTGGGGGGCTTTGGGGAGAAAAAGGAAAAAAATAAAATCTTTAAAAAAAAATCTATATTTTGCCATAAAGGTGGCAGTGGTCCTTAAAACTAGAAAATCTGCATTTAGTAGCCAATCAGCTACCTTTTAGATTGATTTTGGACCCTTTACTAATAACTAAATTACTCCAGTTCTGCTTCTCAGTCATAAGGCATTCCCACACACTAGCTTTATATAAGAATTCTTAACATTGCTTGTGCTTACAGAGTTTGTGATCATCAAAGAAACAAGACTAATGGTGTGCATGAAATACACATTCAACCTTAACCCTGAAAAGAAAGCACTTTTCCCATGAGTTGCAACAGACACTGCTAGTTGTCCCCCAACATCTAGTCTTCTCTTCTGTGGTGGTAGAATTTTTAGCTGGGCACCTAAAAGCCAGGCTATTTCCCAGTGTCCCTTAGAGCTGGGCAAGGCCATGTGACCAAATTACGGCTCACGGCATAGGAGTAGAAGTGACATATGAAACTTCTAGGTTGTGCCCTTAAAATTAAGAGGGCTTCCATCCCCTTCCCTTCGTTCTCTTTTCTGCTGTTACATGAATGTGGTGATGAGCCATCAGTACAAGAGCCAGTGTGACACCCTGATGACAGCAGAGCAATGAGACAGAAAGACTCTGGGGTCCCTGACACTGGAACTGGACTGCTCACATGGGAGAAAGAAATGTCTGGTTTAAACCAGTTTGGTGAGGTATTGTTTCAGCAGCCCAACCTGTATCTTAATTAATACAGAATCCTCAGCCATTATTTCTAGTCTGCCTCTCCCCTCCTCCATCTTTAGATAGTGAAAATCCATTAAAAGGAAAAGTATATCTCCAGGATTTGGGCAGGGCTCCAACCACCAAAACTTTAATCTAATCAGTGTTTCAACTCTTTTTTCATTATCACCCACCTAAGGAGCATTTTTTAGACCTTTTTTCCCCTAATCAGCCCCTCCCCATGAAATTTGCATACCTTAGATATACTGTATATCTGTGCTTTACATACATAAAAAGAGTAAGATTTTTTCTTCAATCCCCAATTTTCTCCCTCTTGGGGATATCACCATGGAGAATGCATGCTCTTATATAGATGAACTGATTAATGATAGTTGTGGGGAGAGAGAGATACTCTGAACTTCATTTCCTGGTATCTTAACTGAAAATTCAAAGGGTCATCAAGAGATTGTGATTACAAACTTCTCAGAGGTGGCTGCATTTGTTCCTCTGTCATGTGGGGATCACTAAACTATGGAATCCACCCAGTACAGTCTACACAGACTTGGTGGGGTCTTTTGAGTCCTAGCAGCTTTCAGGCCTGGAGAGTTGCGATCAAACCCCTGAATTCTTATGCATAAGGAGGCCCTCAGGCTAGCTTATCAATATTCAGGGTGGACTCAGGAAGCTTTGGGGGGGGGGGGGAGCACTTCACAAGTGTTCGTGAAAATGCAGCCCAGTGCTAGATTACCCATAATTTGAGGCATGATAAAATATCTGGATTTGAGAGTGTTAGAAACACATACATTTCTGGCTGAAAGGCCTACTTCTTCCTACAGAAAAAAAAAAAAAAAAAAAATCCCAAGCCAGACAATATGCTTTGGCATCTGTTGATAGGAAAAGGCTACTTCTAGGATTTTTAGACACCTGTTGTGTAAATGCCTGTTTTGCAGAGAATGACATCACAGCAGTCCAAAGGAACAAACTGGAAAGACCAGCCAAGGCCACTGGATCATGGACTAGAACAACCAACATCTAGGAATCATCACATTCGGCAAAGAGCTTATGTGATAAAGGATCATCATCTGATTTAATTGAATAACCTGACTCTTCCATGTCGTCATTCAAAAATATACAACAGTTGTTCTAACCATGGAAATGAAAAAGCAAGGTGTAGGTGGGGTGAGCAGCCAAGTAGAGGCAAGAAGACTAGCAGGTGTTAAGGAGGAAAATGAAACAAAGTTGATAATGTTTAAATACTTTAACTTTATTTAATACAGTCCTTGACTAATTGTGTGCCAACGCTAATATGCCTGTAAATTTCACTATTCTAAAACACTACAAATCTAGTTAATAAAAAGTTGATCAAAGGAAGAGAAAAAATACAGTATTTCATAATGCCTTTTGTTAAGAATCTCACCGGGAAGGAGCCATATGTTGACAAATATTTTTAAAGAGGGAAAGAGGACCCCAGTGTAATGTCAGTCCCTGTGCAACTCTGGAGTGACCTGTGAGCACTGAGGAAGCTGATCCCTAGGACTCGACATGGGTTCCTTGAGACCAACCATGCCAACCCAGGTTTGGAAGAAGGCCATATACACACCCTATGTCTGTGGTCTCTGACATGGGTCATACACGGGAGTGCATAAAACAAGCCAGTGGGATGCAGGCAGAACATATTAGGATTTCCATTTGTATTTACTTTACCTAAATATATGTATGTGTATGGTCAAAAAGTTTGGAGACCACTGCTCTGACTTTCATCAAGACATTTGAAAAGACAACCCTTGTGGACAAGGTGGCAAGTACTGTTGGAAAAATATACATAGTGGGCCAAACTGTCTTCAACTGAATATATGTTCCTGTAAGAGAATCCTCAGCATTGTAAAGATCTCATTTCCCCCAAAGATTTCTATACACTTTATACAATTGTAGTAAAAAAGTCTCCATGGATTCTTTTTTGGAAACTGGCAAATGATTATAAAGTTTATCTGAGCAAATAAAGATGAGAAACCTGCCAAGACGTGTTTAAAAGTAGTATAATGAAGGGGCAATTGCTCTCCCAAATATCAAAGCATTCTAGAAAGAAACATTAATTAAAAATATGTCAAAGTGTTGCATACTATTCTTTTTTAAAATCATTTAAACATAATAGTGAGTTTACAAATAGGCCATATACATACAGGAATTAGTATGTGATACAGGTAATTCAAATCAGTAGGGTAAGAATGATCGTGAAAAAACTGTCCAATAGAAAAAAATTAATTATGTCAGAACTCTATCTCATCCCATATTAAAAAGATGCAATATTTTTAAAAACTGGAGGAAAGTATTTTAAAATTTTTACAATCTTGGCATGGGAAAAGTTTTCCTAAGTGATAGAAAAACCCAGAAGCTACAAAGGAATGATAATGTAAGAATGGAAAATCGCTGCATAGCGAAAGCCACCATATGAGGTACACAATAATGAGAAAATATCTGCAAGGTATATGACAAAAAGTTAAATCCGTAATCTATAAATAATCTCTTCACATCAAGATTAAATCAATGACTGGCCAAAGAACACAAAAATAAACCATAGAAAAAGAAATACGAACAGCCAATAACCCCTGATATAACTGCCTCCACCTCACTAATATGTTTAAAATAATCTGTCACTTGTCACCTGACTGGCCAAGATTAAAAATATCCATTGTTGGCAAGGACATGCAGATATAAGCACCATGATACATGTTGGTGGAAGTGTAAAGTAATAGATTTTTAACCTTTTTGGAATGGAGTTTGCCATTGTTTATCATAAAATATGAGTTCTAGCAATTCTATTTCTAGAAATATATCCTAAAGAATTGCATGAATATAAGGATATTCTCTACAGCATTGCTTTCAATAGGATAAAACTAGAAACAACCTAAATGTCCAATTAGAGGGGAATAGTTAAATAAATTATGATACATGCATACAGAGGGTTATTACTGTATTGATTACCTATCATTGTATAACAAAATTACCCCAAAACTGAGTGGCTTAAAACAACCATAAACATTTATTATCCTTATTCTTTCTGTGTGTCACACAGTCGGGAGTGCAGATGGGCAGTTCTGACTCAGGATCTCTCCTGAGGTTGCAGTCATCTGAAGGCAGACTTAGAGTTGGCAGATCTTCCTCCGAAGTGGCTCACCCACATGGCTGGCAAGGTAGTGCTGGTTGTAAGAGTGTTCATACCACTAAGCCCAGCAATTTAAAACTGAACAAACATTGTACATCAGATAGGCAAAAGCCAACAGAATAGGAAAGCCCTCTCCTCCCTTGGTCCCAAGGCAAGATACTTTCATGGGAAGGATGCAAACAGCGTTAATGACTTCTGTGTAGTGCTTCTCAAAGTGCGATGTGCACACAGATAACCTGGACATCTGCATTAAAGTTCTATCTTGCCTAGTAAAGCCACTTTATGATAAAACAAACAAGCAGCTGCTAATGAGTACCATTTCCTTTACTCAAGGGATGCACGTCTCACAACCGACACATTTTCCCCCAGAGTGAGACAATTTAAGAAAAAAACCCTATACAATAAAAGGGGAGAAGTTCTATTTCAGGAAGAATAAATTCACATATGTATTCACTAAGCACACAGATGTATTTTATGTAAGGCATCTTCACATGAAAGAGAGATTATATACAGTCTCTGCTCTCAGGTCTGTAACATAGAAAGAAGACACCAACAGTCATGTCGAAACACGACAAATGCTATCTGAAAAAGCAGCTAACATTTATTTTTATTAAAGTCACCCAGCAGATACCTCAATCCATTGGCACAAAATATGTGCTTGTTCCTAATAGCAACAGACACCCAGAGGAGAAGAAATATATCCAACAGGAGCGACTAGGAAAGGCTTCCTGGAATTAGACGGAGGGGCAGTCTTTCCACAGGTGCAGGGCCCAGAAGACCCTTCCTGAAGAGAAATCAGTTCACACGTGGTTTGTGTATCTGCTGACAAAAGGCTTTATCTACTGCTCTTGGCAGTGTGCTTTATATCCAGGTATACCTGCCCTCAAAAAAGGCCTCGCCCTAGTTGGGAGGAGACTAAGACGAAACAGGAGCATATTCTTTAAGACAAAACTGGGAAGAAAACAGCGCCCCCCAGGCCAACGCTAGAGGGGTCTGCAGATGCCGAAGTACCTCGTGGGTACTCCCCGGGCATGAGGAAGAGTCCGAGCGCAGACAAGCGGAACTGGAGCCCACGCATGCCCAGACCGAGCGGGGCGCGCCAGGCCTGGCCACGCGGGAGGCTGGGAGACGTCCAGCGGCCGGACCGCTTCCGTCCGTCTTGCCCTTAGGGCCCCCGCACCCACCAGCCCTGGGGGCTGCTGCTCCCGCCGCCCCTCTCCGGGCTGGGCCCCCGCCCCGGGGCCGCACCTCTCGCTCTGGCCGGGCCGAAGCCGGTGTCAGCGCCCAGGAGCTCCACTCTCGGGCACTGAGCGGCAGGGCGCGGGGGCGGGGCCGGGGCCGGCCCGACGAGCGGAAGTGCGCCGCTTCCTTCCGGCCGGCGCCGCACGAGACGGGGCGGGGCGCCCCGGGAGGGGGCGGGGCTAGCGCTGACGGACGGCTCTCGGGACCTATGGGCGCGGCCGCCGCGGCCCGGCCTCCCCGGCGCGCCCCTTCCCGGGGGCCGCTGACGCCCCCAGCCCCCCATTTCCAGGGTGTCGCCCGCAGCCCTGCGCGGTGGGGCCTGGCTGTCTCAGCGGCTGGTTGCGGGCGGGAGCGCGGGCCCGCCCCCGCGGCCCTCGGCGACCCTGCGCGGCCGGCCTCCGTCCGCGCCCGGAACCGCGCTCGAGGACGGCTGAGGCCGCAGGTCTGTGGCTGCGTGTCGGGCCCCGGCGGGCGGCGCGGGCGCCGGGCTTCGGCGGCGGCCTCCGAGTGGGCGCCTGCCGCGGAGTCCGCCGCGACCCCTGAAAGCCCGCGGCGGGGGCGCTGCTCCTGCGGCGCCTCGGGGGCCCGGGGTGGGACGGGGCGCACGCCCGTCGGCCCGAAATGCGGCGTCCGGGGCGGCGAGGCGGGAGCGAGCCAGCTTGCGGCGGGCGCGCGGGCAGGGCCTGGCTGCTCTCGGCCTCCGCGGCCGCGCGGCCCGCTGTGCAGGCGGCGCCGGCTCCGAACTTCCCGGGCCGTCGGCGTCTGCGGGGCCAGCGGCGGGGGCGCGGGGTGCGGGGACGTGCCGGCCCCCAGTCATGGAGAAGAAAGTGTCGCGTTCGTCGTCCTCGACAAACGTTTAAGGCGGCCTTCCTTTTAATGTGTGGGGAAACTTTGTTTCGTGGTTTGTGCGGTGATCACAGTGCCTGACGCGTAGTTGGCGCTTAAATTTGCTGCCCTGTGTCTTGCCGCGTTCGCGTTTCCCGTGGCGGGCTTTTTACAGCTCCTCTCCGAGCCCTTAGAGAGCTTGCCTCGAGGATGAGGTAATCTGGGGATAAACCGTCTCTGGCGGTACGGCTTCGCCGACTCTCCTCTCTCTCGCTGCTCCACATTCTGCATTTTCGGTGCTGGTGCTTGTCTGTTGTGCTTTTCACGTTTTTTGGAATGAATGAATGAATGAATGGATTGTATAATGTTGGTCGGTCGGTGGGTTGGTTCTTTTCTATAGAGCAAGTTGTTTACCTTTAGGAATTAATAAACTGCCCAAACAGGTGCCCTGCAACTGGTCATATTTAAGAAAGAGTTAGTAAGACCTGTTCGTTGTTCAGAGGAGCGAAGCAAGGTGTTCCGGGGGACCGGAGCCAGCTTGCTCAGCGCCGCCGCTCCCCCGCCTCCCACTTGCTGCTTCCAAACCCGGCTCCCGCTCCCCGCCGCTCCTCCCACTGCTGCTCCCGGAGAGCAGCTGCCACCCTCGCCACCGAGGCATGGGCCCGGAGCTGCCAGTGTGAACTGTTTTAAAAGAGCACAGGTATTAAAATTCAGATGCCTGAGCCAAAACGGTATTTCAGTTTTTCAAAATCAGGCTATCAACAGATTTATTACTGAATACCTCTCACATGGTAGGAAAATAATAGAAAGCTGTGTAATCGTGTGACAGGTTGCATGGCACCTGCTATGGGTCAGGAAGGGGAAGGAACAGCAGGGGCTGGTGCGTCACGGAAAGAAGGCCTGGGAGAAGGGCAGGGGCTTGTCTGGGATGCTCACCTGTATCCCTGACTCCTGGCAGTGCTGGCCATAGAGCAGGCACTTCACAGACGTGATTGTGTTACGTAAGTGTTTGTGCTGTGTCTTGAGAGTAGCTTTGAAGGCTGGTTTAGAGTTGATGGGGAAATGGGAGGGCATGCTCTGCAACGGAGGAAGGCTCAAGTCAAGTCACCTAACGCAGATGAGCACGGGGTGTGTTGGGGACAGGGTCCTGGCACGTGGATGGGCACTTTACTTCTGTGTTGTTTGTAGGAGTGGTTGGAAGGACAATGCGTGTAAGTCTTTGACACCATGATATCCATCAGACAAAGAAAAGGAATAAAAACCACAGAAGTTTCTGAGGATTATGCAGCACAAGAGGAAAATGTGAAATTGGAAAATAAATTGCCATCTGGTAGGTGCTTTAAATTTAAGCAGCGTTTTGGGTTGCTTTGTATTTATGTGTCATTGTCTAATAGGATAAAAATTCCATGAGACCTAGCACTTGCGGAAATTTGTTCTGATAGCCTCATGTTTTAGTTGTGCGTGACTTGATTGCACTGGTTTTGCAGTCATGATCATGTAGAAGGTGCGAGAGCTCTGATTAGAACCCTTGCTTCTCAGCTGCGTGTACAGTAGCTTACGGTTATGCCCGGCTGGTCCTTTGACTTTCTAGAGTAATGCTTCCCCCACCATTCAGATTTCAGTCTGTTTCTAATTTTTCTGGTTTGCGTATGCTGTTCACACTAGACAGCTTTACCTTGGGTGAGTGTCCCATTTCATTAAAGTACTGAAAGATGAATCAAACTTTTTTTAGTTCTTTATTTTCAGTCAAATTCCTGAAATTTTCTCCTTTGTGTTTTTTTGGTGGGAAAAGTGATCCCATTTGGTAAGTTGTTTATTTAATGCTGAAGACTCTTGCTAAGCCTTACGACAAATGGCATTAATTACCAGCTTCTTGCCTGCAGAGTGCCTTCTTAACCTGGCTTGGTCAAGATTTTTAAAAGTAAGCGTGAAAAATTCCATGTTCAGCAGCCATTTGGGATATCTGACAGAATTTATGTGGATTGAAGCCATGTTAATTCTTATCAGCCAGAGCTAGTAAAGGAATTTTGGGAAACAGTTCTATAAAATAAAAGTAATCCATATTGGGAAGTCATGCCATCCAGCTCATCTACGTATTAGCAATTTTGGACGAGACAGTACTTTCTGAAAACCTTATACTGTGCAAATTCAAGTTTGTTTTTTTAAATTAAGACAACTTTGAGGATTATTCATTTTACCAAAATACTGTTCAGTATTTATTTGTGTCAGAAAAAAACTTGAAAACTAGAGAAAAGCAAAAAAGAAGGAAAAGATATTCCTACATAGCCACCCATTCTGAGGCAATACCCTGGCACTTCATCTTGCTGTCTGAGTGGTGTGCTCTGCATGTGTTTACCTACAGGCATTCATACGTGGTTTTACGAAAGTGGAATCCTACGTGCCCTTTTGTAGCTAACTATATTTCTCTTATTTTGTTATGACCATATCATAAGTCAGTCAATATATTTTAAAAATATTGTCAGTGTATAGTCATTGTGTGGCTATAGCATAATTTATTTAATTCCTTATTGAATGTTTAGGTAGTTTTTAACCTTTTATCTATATAGAGAGAACTGTGCTAAATATCCTTGTGGTCAAATATTTATTTAAAACGTTAATTATTTCCTTGGAGTATGTGCCTAGAGTTAGAATTGCTAGTCAGATGGTATGCTCATTTTAGTGTCTTTTTCTACCTGTTGCCGTGTTGTGTTCCGTGGAGGTACCAGGTTCTTCTTCTGCCGGCAATGTTTGGAAAATGTCTGTTTTTTGTACCTTTACCAAAACAGTATTACCATTTTTAAGCTATCAAATTGGCCAACATTTAAAAAGTTATAGCTCATTGTTTTGATTTGCATTTCTTTAATCCTAATGAATTTGAACATTTTTTCTGTCTATTTAGTTTATTGACCTTTTTTTCTTCTGTGCATTGCCAATCATTTCCTTAGTCCCTGCTGGAATAGTCATCGTTTTTTTGTTATCCTGAAAGTATTTATCCTATATGAAGAATATTTAAGCTTTTTTATTTGTGCTATATTTTTCCTAATTTATATGACCTTTAGCTTGAGTTATGATGGATTTTTTTCCTGTGGATTTTTAAATGTTAAGTTATCAAGTTTTTGGTAGCTATTAGTGAATAAAGTTATAAGTAGATCACACATTGAAAGTAGATCATCTGAAAGACTGTTTATATTCTAGACAGGTAACCCATTTATTCCTCCACTTAACAAACCTCATGGTTAAACTGTAGTTATTAAACTGCCAAACACAGCCCTAGATACTAAGATGAACGAGGCAATGTGCTTGTCCTCAGGAAGCTCGCATTCTAGTTGGCAAAACAGACAAGTGAACAGTTAGAGTGGGGTGAAAACTGCAATGAAAGTACGAAAACGGATCTGTGGCATCACAGAAATGAGCCCTCACTGTCTGCTGGGACGGGGAACACTTCACCAGTGACGGCAGCTGGAGCTTAGCATACGTGATAGTCTGCAGTAGAACTATTGAATTCTAAATTCTTTTCTGACTTAGTTATTTGTGTGTTTCATTTTTCTAAAGGTTGTACCAGTGGAAGATTATGGAAGATTCTGTCATTTACAATTGGTGGAACAGTTGCCCTGTGCATTGGACTTCTTACGTCTGTCTACCTGGCCACTTTACATGAAAATGATTTATGGTTTTCTAATATTAAGGTATGGGGTTTCTATCGCCATTGTATGATGTGCTCATTGTGCCTCTAGTAGTTAGCCATATAGATGAATGACCAAGACAACACAGTTTTGCCATAAAGAATCCAGTCTCTTAAAAGGTTTGGCTATGGAGTAAAGGGACTTTGGGGCTGGCCTGGTTGTGTAGTGGTTAAGTTTGCTTTGGTGGCCTGGGGTTTGCAGGTTCAGATCCTGGGTGCGACCCTACACACCACTCATCAAGCCATGCTGTGGTGGCATCCCACATACAAAATAGAGGAAGATTGGCACAGATGTTAGTTCAGGAACAATCTTCTTCGAGCAAAAAGAAGAAGACTGGCAACAGATGTTAGTTCAGGGCCAATCTTCCTCACCAAAAGAGAGAGAGAGAGAGTAAATGGACTTTGGGTTTGTTAGTTAAAACTAACATCAGAATTTTTATAATAAAGTGAGTTCCCCCATTTTCATTAATTTCAATTATGTAGCAGTTACTCTAAACCAGTATTTTTCGAACTGTGGATTGTGAAATTGGTGCAGTAGGTCATGAGTAACATTTTTCTTTGTGAAATCAGATACAAGAGAATACTGTCCCATATACTAGGGTTGAGAATGATTTGTGAAACTTTAATTATGTGTGTGGTATATTCAAACTGGGTCACAATATACATTTCTTTTTCTGTTGGGTACAGTTTAAAAAAAAAAAGAAGGAAAATAGAAAGCCGCTGCTCTAAATCCTGGAGTCTTAATCTGGCTCCATAGAGGACCTCAATGTGTTCATCCCTTTCTAACAGTATATGCAGATGGTTGGGGGCAGCCAGAATTTTTCTGGGGAAAGGAGCCATAAGTTTTATCACATTCTCAAGAGGGTCTGTGACTTTTTAAATACCAGTTTCCTTGTTGTGTTTTTTCTGTCTCTCTTTTTCTCTCGCTCTCTTTTTAAACATTTTTAGTTGTCTTTTAATTAGGCATTCTTTTCAGAACAAGTATATCACACAAGGAAACTTAGACGTTGCGAGTGTTTTTCATCCAAAATGCTGTAGGTTGCAAGTGTTTTTCATCCAAATATCCTTTGGTTTGGTTCCAAAATGTTATGATCTCTGACCTTATTTACTACTGTGGCTTCTAATGACTAGTTGCTTACAAAGGTAAAATTTACCTTGTAAGGTCAAAGATTTATCTATGAGAATATTCGAAAGAATCAATGCAGAATCTAGAGACAGTTTCCAGAGAGAGAGCCTTCCAAAATATTTTGAGCTTTGGTTCCGTTATTGGAATGCATCTCTAAAGGAGACTACTTTGAATGACAAGATTAATTTATATGAATAAGTTCTAGTATGTTTATTTTAAAAACCTGTCATATTGCTTTATAGGTACAGCATGTATCTCTCTCTCTCTCTCTCTGTGTCTCTCTCTCTCTCTCTCTCTCTCTGTCTCTCTCTGTCTCTCTGTCTCTCTGTCTCTCTCTCTCTCTGTCTCTCTGTCTCTCTCTCTCTCTCTCTATATATATGTTACAGAAACTATCATGGCACCAAATAATAATTCTGATCCTTCAGTGACAGTTGTAGTTTTTCCAGTCAAGAAAAATTTTACTCACCTGTATCTCTTTAAAATGGAGTGCTTATAAACAGATTCTCTAGAATTAGGCAATTTAATGCTTGTTGATTAACAGAAGTATCTTGAATAAAGGCTGAAATATCCCTGTGTGGGCAGACAGCCAACGTTAAATGCTGGTACCTGTACAGGAGATGTGATGACAAAGGTCGCATAACTTCATTTTAAGCTATAAGTATAGTTCTTTAATTTCAAGCGGCCTTGCTAGTATCCTTAAATACACGCCATCATCAAGAAACCTGAGCGTCCTTCATTTTTCTCTCTACTCTCACCAGGTTAAGTGAGTTGTTATACTTTTACCTAGTATTTACTGAGCACCTGTTCTGTGAGTAGCATTGATTTAAACACTGTGGGGAACATGTAAGGAATGACAGAGACTTCTGAATTTGCCAGCAGATTTTCCAGTATAATAAGTCAATGCAGTAAATATAGAACATACTTCTACAGTATCCCAGCAGGCACTGTGCAGTGCCACCAATAAGACGAGGCTCCTGCCTACAAGAAGGCAGACAGTTACAGCGCGTCCAAACTCAGCACTTTGATGAGGACAGACGGAGTATTGTGGGAGCACATAGAGGGAGCCTAACCCAGTTTTGGAAGATCAGAGAAGGCTTTCTAGAGGAAGTGATGGTTAAGGAGACCTGAAGGATGAGAAGGGTTAACCATGCAAACTGGGGAGGAAAGGTGAGTGTCGTAGGGAACGGCCACATACAGGAAATTCGAGAGGCGAGAGTCCAGAGTGTTCCAGGTGTCGGCAGCCATTCAGCCTGGCTGGGGATAGAGGGGGGAGAGGGGATATACTGGGAATGGTAAACAGAGGCCAGATCACGCAGCGACCTGTGAGACGTGGCAGAGCTTTCTCTGAACGTAGGAGTGAGCCCTGTTTTTGATGAGGCAGTGATGTGGTCATACTGGTGTTTTAGAAAGGTGGTTTGGGCTACAGTGTGGAGAATTTGAGGAAGGCTGAAGTGAGGGGAAACCACTGAGATCACTCAATTCGGTGGGTTCAGTAATAGCTGAATATCCAGTTGAGACCTCGAGTAAATGAATATCTTCTGTGTGTGAGACACTGGTCTAGCCCTGAGAATACATTTGAATATGACATGGAACCAAATTCTAGTGAGAAGAACTAGGCGCTAACAAGGAATAAGTACTCTAGTGAGAATCAAACAGCGTGATGAGACAGTTATTGGGAGGCTACTTGAGACTGGGAGATAAAGCAGACCGTTTGAGGACAAGGCATCTACCAAGACTTAAATGATGAGACGGGGCAGCCAAGCTGAGGTCTGTGAGAGCATTGTAAGCAGAGAGAACAGGTGAAAAGGCTCCTAGGAAGGAATAAAGGAAAAATCCTTGTCGAGTTGAGGATCAGAGAGAAAACACACGTGTCCGGAATTTTATGAGCACTGAGGAGAATGGTACAAGAGAGGAAAAAGCCAGACCATGTAGGGCTTTGCAGGCTGGACGGGAGTCAGAAGCGGACCGAGTGGAGCTTTCCAGGAGGCAGACTGTGAGGGACATATTGATTCACTGTGTGTGTGGAGGGCGGTTGAGAGGGAAGATTCATCAGTGATGACCTGCTTTCTCCCATTAGCAGGTAAATGGGGGGATAGGCCATTCGTGGTGATAGTGAACCCCGTGGGAGGGAGCATTTCTGGAGAGTACAGTGACTTCTGACACCAACCACCCAGAGGTGAGCCCACTTCACAGGTTAAGGGCACAGACCTCCACAAAATAGCCCCTACTTCAGACACCAGTTGCAAGTTTGGGGTTCCCCAAGCTACCTCACTTCTGACCAACTGGCTACAAATTTGGGGGTATCCACTATCTCCTCATGTTCAGTAATCAACTAGAACACATCACAGAACTCAGCAAAGCGTTGTACTTATGATTCCAGTTTTCTTAATGGCAAAAGAACCAGCCAAAGGCAGAGATGCATCAGGCCAAGTCCTGGGGAGGGTCCCATTGTCCTTTCCCTGTGGCCTCAGGACTCCTTACTGTCCTGGCTCGTTGATGTGCTACAATGTGTAGAGTATTGCCAACCAGGGAAGCTCACCTGAGCTCTGGTGTCCAGAGTTGTTCCGGGGGTTTCATTATGTAGGCACGATTGATTGAGTTGTTGGCCACAAGATTGAACTCAGTCTCCAGTCGCCTGCCGGTGCCCAGAGGTAGCACTGATATCAGCTGGCTCAGAGCCCCAACCCTCTCATCACATGTTGGTCTTTCTGGCTGGGCCAGCCCATGTCCTGAGTCATCCCCTTAGCACAGACTATCAGATGTGGTCCTGAGGAACCCACCATGAGTAACAGAGACACTTACCACTCGGGAAATTCGAGGATTTTATTGTCTACCTCCCAGGAACTGGGGTGAAGGCCGCTAAATGGTTTATTTCACTGGGGGCAGCAAGGCAGGAAATGATCTGTTCAGGTTTGGATACATTGTGAGTCACTTTCAAAACAGTCCAAGTAGAGATATGGAGTAAAGGAAGCTAGATTTATGCATCTGAAGGCAGGGCTTCCATCTGTGTTGGAAATGGACATTTTCATATCACCAGCTTGCAGATGTGTGGGCAGGAGTGTTTGAGGCATGTGTAGAGTGGGGAGGAGACCCTAGGCTAGATTCTGTCTGTGCCTCAGATACCATCTGGGAGAAGCTATAGAACAGGCACGTCCTCCAGCAGGTTTCTCCCACCACCACCCCCATCCCCTGAGCTTACATTGAGCTCAGTCTCACTGCAGTTTCTCTCTATTCAAGCAGCAGCTTACAGCACCGACTTTTCCGTTTTCCTTTTGTGTCGCAAGAGGACTGCTCGGATGTTGTAGCTATTTCTCAAACCTGATGATAGCCCTGCATAAGCATTTGGTTTATTTTTCATCTTAGGTTATGTAGACCCAGTGCTCTGCAGCGGAACTCTCTGCACTGACGTGGGCGCTGTGCAATCTGGTAGCCACCAGCCTAGTCTCACGATTAAACGCCTGAAACGTGGCCAGTGCAACTGAGCAACTAAATTTTAAATTTTTTAAAATTTTAAGACGTATATACATTTTCTGTGAATATGTGAAAGAAAATTATAGCCATTATTGATCAAAGACATTACTTAGCCGAAGAAAAAGTTCATTTTCAGAGTTTACATGCCTTCATAAATTTACTCTTGTCATTTATACCGTTTTCCTATTGGGGGCTATGGGAGTATTTGAGAAATGTAAATCTGTTTTCCTTCTGTATTTGTTGGTTATAACTTAAACCCCTAGTTTAGGCTAGTTTTTTATGAAAATACTTTGAATTAGTTATAATTATCCAGAGAGTAAAAATATTGCTTATAAAATAGACAAATGATACATTGAGTTTATGCATTCAGAATGATTTTTTAAATGTTCATAGCAGTGTTAGTATTTGAAATGTGGAAACCCTCCAACAGAGCAACTTGAAAGTTGGAGGAGATGTTGCTGTTAACTGGTCATAGAAAATGTGTATGTAGGAGCCTTTCTCTTAAATTAAAAAACTCTTCTCTTACTGTCTTAGCCGTTGTATTTCCCTTGCTGGTAAATTGAAAGTATAAGAGGTTTTTTTTTAATATCCTTTATTGAATGTCTGCTGTGTGCTTGGCAGTGTTCTAGATGCTTTTTACACCTGTTGTATTTATTCTGTCTTCAAAGCCCAAACATTTTAACTCTAACTTGTCCTTTAAATGCAGCCTGCTCTTTTGCTGCCCTTTATGATAAACTAAATGCTCTTCCCTGCTGTGCCCCCCTACCGCTGCCTGGCCCCTCAGCAGCGCTGAGTAAATAGTGGTCTGTTTGGTGCGGAGGTAAGCTCTGGGGCTGAGGGAACTGGTGTAGGCAGGGAGACTGGGAGACAGGGAGGCGACTGGCTGCTATAAAAGATCCGCGCTGGAACCGGAGCAGAAGGACGCAGCTTCAGAGCTCGCTTCCCGGCACAGGACATCGTCAGGCGAGGGGGCAGCCAGTCAGTGCCGCTTTAATGATTTGTGCTTAGTAGATGCTAGGGGAAAAATCTGCATGGTCTTGATTCTTTTTATGTTTTTCAACGTGTATTGTGTTTTTATTGTACAGACTATACTGTGGCAACAACAAACATTTTTAAATGAAAAACATTATTCAGTATTCATTACCCTTAACAAAGACGTTTTAATTTTTCCCTTCCATTCTTCATCCTGTATGTGTATATATTTTATCTATTTATGACTTCAATTTTTTAATAATCAGATAGCTATATCTGATGTTATATCATATGCTTTTTTCATATATAGTTAAGTATTTTCACAAGCTTTCACAGCTATTATGTAAATAATTATGGTTATATAATTTATATTTTAAAAATTTTTATGCTCTTAGTTATTTCACTGTTTCCATACTTTCCAATTTTGAGTAAGACCCCTAAAATTGCTTGCTTTAACTTCTTGTTTTGAAGTGTCAGGGTAAAGATGTCAGTTCCTTCTTTTTTTAGAATTACCTCAGACCCTTAAGGAAAATGAAAAACAGTCAAATTCCACCTTGGATGAAACTAAGAGAGGTCTGTAATCTGGAACCTCAGTGTACGAGGAAGGGCTGCCAGATCCAGCACAACTCAGAGGAGTGCAGAGAGCTGCTGAGCAAGGACTCTCACGGCTGCACACTTCCGATGGAGCTGCCAAAGCTCAGTTCTCCAAAGTCATGGGCATATCCTAAGGAATAAAACTGACAGTCCCCTACATAGGACCATGGACTAGATGGGAGGAGTAATGACAGAAGCATTCCTGGAGACACTTTGGTGTGAAAGAGAAGCAAGCTAGGCAGACTGAAAGGGGTAATCACAGAGACAAGCCATTTTTGTAAAAGTAGAATTTAAGGTGACCAGGATGAAGAGTGAAAACTTGCATTTGAATAGCCCTGAGAGGCTGCCAGTCTCTATTGACTAAAATGAGGAAACAACTAAGGAGCTCAGTCACGTAAACCACCCCATGTCACAAGGAAGATTCCTGCTGGCCTGAGTTACAGCCCTGGCCTCTCCCCCACGTGAACTCCCTGTGAGGAGCTGGTTTGCTAACAACCTCCCATATTCACAAATGACTAATAGCCAGAAAGGAACTAGCACGAGATCTGTGCAATGATAGTGCAAGAAAAAAGGGAAGAGAAAAACAAGCACAGATGACAGATGAAGAACAGTCACCAGAAAAATTTTACAGCAGAGGCACAAAGATTGTGACTGAACAAACCACATTAAAAAACAAACCAACATAATAGAGCAGTTGCCATTGTAGCAGATGAATTCAGCGCAGGGGTGTAAGAAGGTGCATACCGTCTTCAGGGAGATATAGGAAGATGACAAAGGGAAGTGAAACGTGAGCTGGCAGAACTTAGGCAAGAAATAGAATTAAAAAATATGACCATAATAGAAATCATAACCACGTTGGAATCAACTCACAGGAGACCAGAATCTGCAGAAAGCACAGAAAGAAAAATGTTGGACAGGGGTGGTGAAAGTAAACAAAATGAAATGAAATTAGTAGAGTATTAGAAAGTGACAGCTGAGGAAGACAACAGCAAACATGCATCATTTTTGTCCCAAAAGAAGAGAACCAAAACAATGAAATAGGAAAAAATGTTTAAAGATACAGTTCAAGAAAACTTTGCAAAAATAAGAGAAGACTTGAATTTACAAGTTGAGAGGGCACAATGGGTCCCAGGAAATTTGACATAGAAAAATCATGAACAGGATATAGTTCTACAAAATTGCTGGACTTAAATAGTAGGAAACCGTTTGACATGGAGACAGAGAGATCAAGGTGCCTATATGAGGGGAGATGAAGGTTAATCTGGCTTCCAGCTTTTCCAGAGTAACATTTAACACTCAAAGACCTTGAATGAGGCCTACAAAGAACTCACATAAGAGAATGTAATTTACATATTTTAGTGCAGTCATTCTATCTTGTATAAAGCACCATACAAACTTTTTGGATTCTGAGAAATATATATTTTTAAGAACACCTGAAGAAATTGGTAGAGGAAAAACTTTATCCAGCCAAGAGATAAAAGGCAAAACAATGACAGAAAAACGTCAGTGACGTTCAAATTTATAGAACTGTAGGACTAAGACTAAATAGTTACAGAACAAAATATATATGATATAAACAATGTAATAATGTTATAATTATTATGTAATAGCATAATAACAATGTAACAATATAATAACACAGGTTAGAAGAGGAAGAGAAAGAGAAGGTAAAACATGGAGGGCTCCTGATTTCTGTATCTTTTATAGCTAGAAGTCAAAAGGTTTCATTTAAAAATGATATGTCAAGAAATGAGCATAAAATATATATATAATATAAATAAAATATAATATATATAATATATAAAAGAATTCCAAGAAAAATAATATCAAGTAAAATTGGGCAGGGGAAAAGTATGAATTTCTTAAGATTGTCATTACTCGTTATGGGAAGTCAGTAGAAACTATCCCAAGAAATAAGAATTTTGAAGTTAAAGATATAAAGGTAATCCCTTGAACAAAAACATAAACCTCCCAAATTAGAAGACACGCATACACAGAAACAAGCAGAGACAGATCCTATAGTAAAGGATTTGTTCTAAAGAGCAGTAAAAAGCACGACACAAAACATATTAACAAACACAGATATGTCCAAATATTTTTGTATAAATAAATGGACTTTACTCATGTAATCAAAACTCTGGATCACAAAGCAAAATCCAGATCACATGCTATATGCATGATATCCTCCTAGAACAAAGTTCCTTAGAAGGATGAGACCAAAGGTGTGGATAAGGACTTACTGAATAAATGCATAAAGGAAAAAGAAAGTCTCAGACAGAAAATGTTAAATGAGGCAAAGAGGGCAGGTTTTCAGTGATAAAGGTGCAGACCACAGATATGACTATCCATGCGTCAAATAACTTAGCATTAATATTCATAGAGCAAAAACCACAGGAAATACAGAATAAATTCAGGAATACGTTTGTATTGAGTTCTAATTCCTTCTCAGTTCATAAAAAAAGCAGGTGGGCAAAAATAAGTAAGAATATAGAAGACCTGGGGAAAATAATGAATATGATAGATCTGTAAATATCTAAAGACAGAATATATGTTCTCAAAAATCCATAGAACATTCACTAAAACATTGTTAAGCCATAAAGAAAATCTCAGATCCAGAAATATAGGAATTATACGGACCATACTCTAATCAGAATGTGATAGTGCTTTGTCTTGGTTTGTTCTTAACTTTGGGGATAATGGTCATAGACTCAGAGTATCCTCTTTGGTTAATTTACTCGATAATTTAAATAAAAATTGGAGATAACTAGTTAAAAAGAAAAATCACTTCCTGGAAATTTAAAAATACTTTTTAGATAACTTTTGGGTCACAGGAAATTAAAACTGAATTTATATAATATAAATGAAATCTAGAAAATGATGAAAACCACGTTTCAGGATTATGGAATAATCCCTAAAGAAGTACTCAGAAGAAAACTTGTAGCTTTAAATACTGTATTATGAAAGAACAATGAATAAACATAAATGAATTCATTATTCCACTTACGAAGTCAGAAAGTAAATAAAAATTTAGTGACAGAGCAATAACGATAAAAGGAGAAAGTGATCAACTAGAAAGTAGGAAAACAATTCATAAATGAATGGTGAGTTGGAGGTGAAACTAAAGAAAGATAAAGATGGGGTAGGAAGTACAAATATCCAAAATAAGAAATAACAAATAATTACAGACATTATGAAATACAGTAACAGAGAAATAACTATAGAGACCATGAAATAAGAAAGAGCCACACAGGACTCTTTCATTTGACTCTATGCAAATTAGATGAATGGATGATATTTTAGAAGAATACAAATTAACCAAAAATGGCCCCAGAAAACAGTTATCTCTTCAGATGTGATAGGGAAAACTTGATAAAAGTTTTCTTTCTACCCATCACATGCCCCCAAAAATACCAGACCCCATTGATTTTATGGAGGAACTTTATCAAACCCTCAAGGAACCAAAATATTCCAATACTATTTGAGCCATTCCAGAACACCGAAGAGGGAGAAAACTTCCAAATTATTTTTATAGATCAGGCATAAGACACCAAACCCAAGGATCAGAATACAAGTATAGTCAGTTTTCCTTATTCCCAGCAGTGATGTTCTATGAAGTCCCTAAGAACACTGAAGGACAGAATACTGAACCATTTCTCCTGCGGAAATACCTACATGTATACAGACACACATGTCACACATAGGTTATAATCTTAAATCCTAAAAACTCCTCCTGGTGAATTCTATTTTATAAATGAGGTTCAGAGGTATAAAGTGACTGGCCTGAGGCCACCCCACTAACAGGTGCCAGAGTTGGGATTCGCACACCTGGCCCCCAGCTGGGCTTCTTTCACTGTGCTGCACTCGCCTTAGTGTCCTCATCCTCTGGGACAAACAGGTGGCAGCCCCAGCTGGGAACCGTGCGCATTAGGCGACTCAAATTTTTCACTGTTCTGCACATGACTGCAAAAGTGCAGCAAGTATTGATTTTGTCAGTACTGTCGTTACAAGTAAATTTTAGCTAGTAAGCAAATTTGTAAATCCATAAATAATGAGAATCGACTATATAATCTAGATAATACAAAAAACAAAACTCACACTAATCCCACTTAAGCATATTGAACCAAAAATCCTAATTAATACTAGCAAAGAGAATCTAGTATCACATTAAAAACATGACACACCATGAAAGAGTCAATTTTATGTCGGGAACACAAAGGAAATTGTTGGAAAATCTATTAATATACTGGTTCACTACATTAGTACTTCAAAAGATGGAAAGCATTTGGAAAAATTCAGCATTTCCTTCTAACATATGTAACTCAAAATAAAAATAGACCAGATGAGCCCACCACATCAATCGAATAAAAGGTACAAATCAGGTGATTATCTCAAAAGACAGAGAAAGCGTATAACAAAGTTCAACAACCATCCGTGATAAAAACACTCAACAAACTAGGAATAGAAGAGAACTTTAGCTTCATAAAGGGCACCTGCCAAAAACCCCTAGCTAGACTGAAAGCTTTCCCCCAAGAGCAGGAACACACGGACGTCTGTTCCAGCCACTTGTATTCAACATTGTACTGGAGGTTCTAATCAGGGTAATTAGGCAAGAAAATGAAATGAAAGGCATCCAGATTGAAAGGGAAGAAGTAAAACTCTATTTGTAGACAGTGTGATTTTATATAGAATCCATTTAAAGAAAACTATTAGGACTAATAAATGAGTGTATCAGGGTTGCAGGATACAAGATCAGAATACAAGAACTAATTGTATTTTAATACAGTAGCAGTGAGCAAACCAAAAATGAAATGAAATAACTCCATTTACAATAGCAAGAAAGAATAAAATAGTAATAAATTTAACAAAAAAAAGTATAAAACTTAAACCATGTTCATGATTTAAAGACAATATATTAAGATGGCAGTACTTTCCAAGTTGATCTACAGGTTCAGCATGATGCCTTTCAGAAACCCAAGTGGGTTTTTTTGGCAGAAATTGATTGGATGACCCTAAAATTTATATGGAAACTCAAGAGACTCAGCCAAAATGATTTTGAAAAAGAAGAACAAAGTTGGAAGACTCATACTCCCTGATTTCAAAACTTACTCTAAGGATATAATAATCAGGACAGTGTGGTACTGGCAATGGGATGGATTTGAGAGTCCAGAAATAAACCCTTAGATTTATGGTCAGTTGATTTTCAACAAAGGTACCAAGACAATTAAATGGAGAAAGAATAATCTTTTCAACAAATGATTTGGGGACAACTGGATATTCATATGCAGAAGAATGAATATGGACCCCTTTCTCATACCATATGCAAAAATTAACTCAAAATGGATCATAGGCCTAAGTGTGAGATTAGCTAAAACTAGGAAAGTTTTAGAAGAAAACATATGAATAAATCTTCATGGCCTTGAGTTAGGCCAAGCCTTCTTAGATAGAATGCCAAAAGTGTGAGTGACTAAAGGGAAAATAGTTAAATTGGACTTCGTCAAAATTAGAAATTTTTGTGCTCCAAAGTACACCATCAAGAAAATGAAAAGATGACACTTAGAATGGGAGAAAATATTTATAAATCTTCTGTCTGATAAGAGACTTGTATCTGGAATATATAAATAACTGTTACTTATATAAGGACAAGCCAATTTTAAAAATGAGCAAAAGACTTGAAAGGCATTTCTCCAAAGATAATGTACAGATGGCCAAGAAGCACATGAAAAGGAGCTCAACATCAGTAGTTATAACAGAAGTTCAAATCAAAGGCACAGTGAGATAACACTTCACACCCACTAGCAGAGCCATGATTAAAAAAACAGATAATAACAAGTGTCAACAAGGATGTAGAGAAATTGGAACCCTTCTACACCACTGGTAGGAATGTAAAATGATGTGACTGCTTTGAAAACAATCCAGCAGGTTCTCAAACAGTCAAACATGGAGTTATCCTATGATCTTAGCAGTTCTAAGTATATGCCCAAGAAAAACGAAAGGATATCCATACAAAAACTTGTACACAAATGTTCATAGCAGCATTTTTCATAATAGCCAAAAAAGAGAAACAACCCAAATGTCTATCATGGATAAATAGATAAATAAAATGTGATATATCCATACAATGGAATATTTTGGCAATTTTGAAATAAATTAATGATAACATGCTGCAACGTGGATGAACCTTGAAAACATGCTAAATGAAAGAAACCTGGCACAAAGGACCGGGTATTGTATTGCATTTACGTGAAATGTCCAGGATAGACCAATCTAAAGAGACAGAAAGTAGATTAATAATTGCCTTGGGGTGGAGGGCATGAGGGATTTTCAGGGTGACAGCTCAGGGGTGCTGTGTTTTTTGGAAGGGATAATGAAAATGTTCTAAAATTGATTGTAGTAATGCATGCGTAACTGTGACTATAGTAAAAGCCGTTGAATTGTACACTCAAATGAGTGAATTGTATGGTATGTGAATTCTGTCTCAGTAAAACTTAAAAGAATAGATACATACTTTTTAAAAAAAATATAGCCTGCATACATCTCAGACCAAACGGTAAGACCTTCCCCATTAGGGAGACTAGGAGAGTGCTGTCCGGTGGAACTTTCTGTGATGATGCGAAGTTCTTCGTGTGGTACACACACTCTTCCCATTAGCCAAATGTGCTCAGAAGCACATCTTAAGCCAAAGCTATCCGTTACCACTACTATTACTTAACAGTGCTTTGGAGGTACCATCAACATAAACATGTAAAGAAGTAAAAAGTATAAAAATTGGGAAGGAGGAGGTAAAATTTTTTGCAGATGATGTGATTCTATACCTGGAAACCCCAAGAGAATAATCTGAAACATTACAAGCAATAAGAAAATTCAGAAAGTTGCAGAGATTAAAGACGAAATTAAATATACAGAAACCAAAGTATTTTATTTTAAAGTTTGTCAAATTTAAATTGATAGGGAAGGAAGACCCAAATGTGCCCTTTTAAAAAGCACTGCCTGGCAGTGCTATTATCCTTCCTTGTGTCCCCAGCTCCCCTGCGTGACTCTTAACCTTTTATTCCCCAGACCATCCCCCAGTCTTCACTGTCAGCTAATGGCCTTGCTTCCTGTTCACCTCGTTGGGGAGGAAAAAATTCTTTTTTCCTGGTACCTTCCTAAGTTCTCTGGCTGGAATCCTGTAAATTGAACTTACAAAAGACAGATTAACAAGAGAAAAGCATACAAATTTAATTAATATAAGTTTTACATGACACAAGAACCTTCATAAGGAAATGAAGACCTGAAGAAATGGTTAAAGCTGAGCGATTTGATACTAGAGTGGATCAAGAGTGGAAAGTCATGGAAAACAGTAAGACAAAGGGTGTGAGCTGGGGCCCTCGGCAAGGCCTGTCTGTGCGGACTCCTCTCAGCCTCCCTGCATCTTCGAGATAGCGATGGCCTTTTCCTCCAGGTGTGGGGAAGGCCCTCTCCCCAGAGTCTTAGGACCTGCCTCAGGGCAGAGGGAGAGGTCAGAGTCCGCCCTGCACCTGCCATTTCTCAGCTTCCTTCAGCTTAAAATACTCAGGATGCCAAGGTGCCGTATTTTGGGGTGGTGTATTCTGAACTCTGTCACCTGAGAAAGTAGAAGCAAACTGGAGAGACCTTCCAGATGCCTCCACACCATACCTGCCTGGACCTGCGCCCACAGACGCTGACTTTCCTTCTTGTCACCTGTGCGAGGTCCTATCGCCTCTTCTCCTGAATCTCATCACTCTAGTAGTTGATTCCCTTTTGCTCTTTCTCCCTTCTGGGGGGAGGTCTCTTCGATTCCCACTTTCTCTTCCAGCCAGTGTCCCATTTTTCTGCTCACCTTAGCACCAAAACTCCTTCCAAAGTTTGTCAACCTGTAGTCTCTGTTCCTCTCTCCCTATGCTCTCTCGCGCTCTCTTGCGCGCCTGCTCCAGTCAGGCTTCAGTCATGGCCCTGCTCTTAAAAAGGTCTGGTTAGACTCACTGATGACCTCCAAGTTGCTGAATTTCGTGGTCATTTCTCCGTCCCTATTTTACTTGACCTGTCAGCATTTTTTCTTGGCTCCTGGACACACATTCTCCTGGATTGACTCCTCCCTCTCTGGCTGAGCCTGTGGCTCCTCCACCGGCTCCTCCTCGGCCTCCTGGCTTCTTACTGGCAGAGAACCCCAGGACTCAGCTCCTGCTTTTTGCTGTCCACCCTCATTTCTGAGAACAGTCGTGTCTATAGCTTTAAATTCCGTCTATATGCTGATGGCCCCCAGATGCCTTTCCCTTGCTCAGACCTCTCCCCTGCACTCCAGACTTGCATGTCCAGCTGCCTGCCTGTCTTCTCGACCACCTGCATTCAGATGTGCAATGGGTAGTTCAGAGTTCACAGGGCCAAAATCTAACACCTGAGCCTCCCTGGCCTCAGGTGTTTCTCCTTAAACCTCCATCAGTGTACATGCACCTTCATCCTTCAGTGGCTCCGTCCTTGAAGAGTCTTGGTTCTCTCAAACCCATATTGAATCCCTCAGGAAGCCCTGTCAGTTGTACTTTGACAGTGTCTGGACTCTGCTCCAGCTCACGCCCTCCGCCCTTCTCTCCTCCTGCATTCTCACAGCAGCCCGCACAGAGGTCCCTGCTCTGCCCTAGCCCCTCTAGTCTAGGCTCAACACGGCAGCTGGGTGAGGCTTTTAAATGTAAAGCAGCTGTGTGTCTGCTCCAAACCCTTCGCATTCAAACTCGGCATGCCTGAAACCAAGCTCCTCACCTCCCCACCTCCCTGCACACACACCCGGCTCACAGCACGAGCCCAGAGTCCTTGTCCTCACCAGGACCAGGTGGTCCCACCACACTACCTCAGGCTCTACTTCTGCCCCTGCCGCCTCCCTGACCTTATTAGCTGACCCTTCCGTGTCCCCTCCACTCAGCCGCGCTGCCTTCCTCACTCTGCTTCAGAGTGTGTGTGGCCTGTCCTGTCTGACCAGCAGCTCTTTTCCACATGGCTCACTGCCTCACCTCTTCAGGTCTCGTTCAGTTGTTACTTCATCCTGAGGCCTTCCCTGCCCACCTTCAGGATCACAGCACCGCCCCCTTCCCCCCCCATCACCTTCTCTGCTTTACTTTTTATATTTTAACTGGCTCATTTGTGCTCTTCTCCCTCTACTCCAGATGATAAATTCCATGATGGCAGAGATTTGTGTCTCTTGTTTTCCACTGAATCTCCCAGTGGAAGAATGCTTCTCACTTTTTATTCAGCGGGTATTTGTTGAATGAATGAATGAATGAGGAAGATAGACTGGAGGAAGAAGAGACCAAGTAGAAGCACAGAATCCACGTGGAGGGACAAGTTTAATAGTTGGAGCAAAAGACTCATTCATTCCTTGTAATTTATACCAGTCTTTCTTTGAACAGTCATTTTCCTTTTTTAAAATGCATTATTCTTTCTCATTGACACGTAAACCCCTTGGGATCAACAAATAAATTCTTATACTTTTTTGTTTCCCCAGCAAATAAGGAATAGGAAAGGTATTTCTCATTTGGCCAAAAGCTCTCAAGTCACTCAGTTTATTTTTTAGTCTTTTTTCCTTGTACTAACAATTTGCACTATTACTCTCTTATTTGTTTTTACATAGTTTGCATATCTTCCCATTGAGTACTCTTGCAAAGCAGCTAGTCTTTAGAATAAATAGAGTTAATCTGCAAAGTGGTGACTTCTGTAGTACCAAGATTAATGATTGCTTCAGAGTGAGCCCAGTGGAAGTACTGTCACGCCAGCTGTGGCCTGACCTCCTCACAAACACTGCTTGGCAGCTATCAATGTCACAACTTTAATCAACTCCAGGGCAAGAATCGTAAGAATCATTCCACTCTGACAGATGGACATGAATTTAACCAGACAGTAAACCATGTATGTGCCATAAATATGCTTGCCAAGGGCATGATTCCCAGCACAGAACTTTAAGAACAGCTGTCTCATCCTGAGCTACTATTTCTTGGTGAGATAATTTGTTAACCTAATTCTGAAACAGATTACATTTATAAAGTTAATCTTTCAATAGCTTCCCCACTACCAGCAGCCTTGTTATTTTGGGGGCAATCTTTACATGAGATTTTTAAAGACTAATGACATGTTTCCTCTGCAGAGATGATGTCATTTGTCTAAAAGGGCTTGTTATCTTTTGCGTTTTGCCAGGGGGCACAAACATTAACTCTGAGCAGTCATTGGTTTTTTCTTGATGCTTTTTCCTTTTAGTTCTTCTGTTAAATTACTATATAAACTACTACTTAAATGCTTTCAGCTGTACCTTTCTTTAAAAAATACAATTCTTTTGTCCTTCCACTTCTTTCTGTCCTTATCTTCAGAGATGTTTTCATTCTCTCAGCATTGCTTTCCCTGTGGAACCTCTGCAAATTAAAATATGAAGTATTTGTTCGTTTTGCATTCTTCGGAGGGTAACTTCTACTGGTGTACATTTTCATTGGCACAATCCACCAGACAAAGTGTAAGTTGCTGTAAAACTGGAAAAGTGTTTGAATGAGTAAAGCAGATGTTCTCTTCACATGAAGCAGATGTAAAACTTGCAAGTGTCTGTCTAATAAAGTATAGCATTTGGTTCTCTACAGCTGGTGCTGAGATTACCAATTAATCATGTTTGAATGCATTTTTACTAATTAGGTCCCCCTCTGTTCTTTACACATTCTGAGTATATTAAAGAGAAGGATGAGGCACAAAAGCTTTCTACTTTTAGTACTTTGAGTAGTGCTTTTTTTTCTTTTTCCCCATCTTTATGAAATCAATCTTCTTTTATTCTTAGAACTGTGTCTGTTACGAAGGCCCACATGCGCATGACTGATTTGCCTCTCCAGTTTGATGTGGGGATGCAGGCTTGACGTTAGAATTTTCCATTGAAGGCAGACGTACTTTGAACACTTTAAGGCAGCTGGAGAGAAGAAAAGGAATGTAATTAAACTTAATGGGTTTTTTTTTTCTTATTTGTGTGGACAAAAGCTAGTATTTGCTCAGTTAACATCAATTTATAGCCTCCATGGTTACTTGACCAAGGAGGAGCTTGAACATTCTAGAAATGAGTGATACCAGTTTAGTTTCCTTATCAAAAGCAATACAGCAGTTTTTCTGAAAGATTAAAGATGAATAGATTAACGTGACTGCTAGGAAGAGTTGCCTTTACTGCTGTGAAAGATACAACACAAATCAGTAGCAAATGGAAAAACTGAAAGAGCTACATCATTTTCTATGGTCCTTTTTATATAAGGCAGGTGTGCTGATGAAGTGAAATTCCAGAATGGAGCCTTCTTTTCCTGTTTGATTTCCTCAGAATAAATTTGTTTTCTATGAAAGGAAGCTCATTTTTAAGAAGGTTTGCTACCTTATCCCACTTCCCTTTTTTTAAAAAAAAAGAACTAACAATAATAAAACATAATAGTTTGTGTTTCAAGGTCAATAATTGGATCTTTATGCTCTTAGATAATTGAGTATTTCTTCAATGCTTTGTTCATGAATTGATTCATCATATATTTTTTTAAAGGATAGGGGAAATATTTAAAGAAAAATTTAGCGGGCGTAGAAATACATTAAATAATTTACAGGTCTGAAGATAAATGGCATGAGTGGTTGGTTTAATGAAATGTTTATTAGTATTTGAAAAATAGCTGGAGCCAGGGGGAAACAAAGATGTGCTAAAAGAAGCTTATTGGCCGGAAAGCTTAGCAGTCGCTATCTTCCCCCTGGAAAGCTGCATTTGTGGAATATGAATCTGCTGGAATAGGCGCAAATACATTTTAGACAACATATCGCAGATTCTAGAACCTGTTTTTTTGAACACTGGTGTAAAAGAATCTATAATGACATAGATTATAATTTTTTGTTCATTTATACTGTTTTATATATGTGTGAAATACAGAATTTAAGAGTATTGTTCCAGAAAGTCTTCCCCATCCTCCTTACTAGTTGCCTCCATATTTTATGTTAATGATTTAAATTTTAAATTTCATGAAAGCATCTTATAACCAAATTGACTAATAGCTATTAATTTAAATTTCTGGTTCTTCTAAAATTTAATACTTAGGTGAAAGCAATTTAATGTTTCTTGTATCCATTTTCCTACATGAACATCTTTCCACCAAGATTACACGTGACAAAGTGAAATTCACGTGGAAAAGTTATGCCCCATTTCACTAAGAATGCCTTATAGTCTTAGAATTAAAGGAAGGTTACTAGTCTTATATAATGTTGTTAGCTTTTAGGCAGGTGTCTAATGCAATTATATCTCTTTTCATTTGGGAGATATTTTATACTGTCTTTTTTTTTCTAATTGCATAAGAATGGTGGGTTTTTTTTAAAAGTTTTAATTTGTGTGAAATAAAAGAAAAACATTAACTCTGAAACGTCAACTTAAGTGAAACTAGTTGTCTCCATTTTTTAAAATTGCTTGTTATGGAAAATGTTAAACATCCGCAAAAGTAAGGAGAATAGTATAATAAACCCCTATAACATACACCCAGCTTCAACAATTATCAGTCTTCTGTTGTTTTTGTTTGCCAAGATTTCTTAAGACAGTATTTTCAAAGGTTTTTTTTTTCCTTTTAAGTTGTAGTTCTGTATCCTGTTTCTACAGTGACAATAGATATTTAAATAAAACTAGGTCATGTAAACACAGTAGACCTAACTTCATTTCAGGAAGTGGAGCGAGAAATCTCCTTCAGAACAGAATGCGGACTGTATTACTCCTACTACAAGCAAATGCTGCAGGCTCCAACCCTCATGCAAGGTAATTACAACTAATAGTTTTATTTGGGGTCTACTGCACTCGTCTCAAAATTTCAGCCAAAACATACTGTTGCACTAAAGCATTTTAAATGCTTTATAGAACTTGTATTGTTTTTCTTTGAACTTGTGTAGTTTTTCTTTGTTAACGTAATCAATCCGTGAAAATGTTTTGCTCTGCAAGAAGTTAAATAATACTTTATGTAACTCTCCTCTCCTTGCTTCTCACCTCTCCTCCATCCCAAAATTAATGTTTGTGATTTCGTGGTTTTGCTGCTGATTTTCCTTGTGATCATTTTGGAAAAGGTCTTTGCAGGTGAAAAGCATATTTTCTAAAAACAGGAGGCATTTTAGTAATACAAATAAAAATGACAGTTGTCCCTCTTGTCCCTAATGCCCCTATTCATTCCTTTATTTTGCAATTGCCATTTTCCCCATTTTCCTTGTTTCTAAGTGCTTTAGAGCCCATACTCTTTATTTGTAATGGAAGCCCCAAAAAGGATCTGTCGTGCTCAGTGTATGCTTGACATGCTTAACATGGGTACACGTGACAGAAAATTGCCCTTTTCTAAGCTTTGCTTGGATTCAGATATATCTTTGGCAAGAATTCTTCGTGGTGATGTTTTGTACTTCTAATTTTATCACAATAGGAGACGTGAAATTTTAGTTATCTTTCTTTTTGTGCCATAAAAATGAGTCTGTTGGTTCCTATGTAGGTAGCCAGATTCACCCATAATACGGTTAATTACCCATCAGCCTTTCACTTGATGGTTTTAGCAGCCATTGGTGATAATTGCCTACATCCATTAGTTCAGTGGAGTTACAAAAGTGACCTTCTAATTCTATCATTCCTCCTGTGTTTATTAGCTGGGACTCTGTTATATAGAAAACCTTTTTATCGTCAATTATTTGATTACCCTCAGGTACAGTTTATATAAGAAAGGCAGAATAAGTGTTGTGTTTTTTCCCTATTCAGCCAATAATCATTATTCTTGGATTCCGTATTTGCAAATTCTCCTACTCACTAGAACCTATTTGTAACCCCAGAGTCAATATTGGTGGCACTTTTGCAGTCGTTCCTGGGCTTGTGCAGGGCAGTGAAAGGTTCTGGTCACCCGACATGCATGTTCCCAGCTGGGGTCAGGCGGGGCAGAGCGCTGCCTTCTTGTTTCAGCTCGCACACTGCAGGGTCCTCACAGTCCATTGAGTGCTGTGTTTTTTGCATTTGTGTTCTTTTTGTTGGGATTTTTCAGTTTAAAATGGTCCCCGAGCATAGTGCTAATGTGCTGTCTGGTGTTCCTGTTGTCTCTGAAGGCAGTGATGAAGGCATGCAGAGACGGTACATGCGCTAGATAAGCCTTGTTTAGGCCTGGGTCAGACTGCTGTTGGCCATGAGGTAAATGTTGATGAGTCAACAATATGTACTACAGAAGGTGTCTTTAGACAGAAACACGCATAAATCAAGGTCGTGTGTTGATCAGTTGATGAAAATGCCTGACCAGAGGCTCGTAGGAACCTGACCCTGTATTTCCCACTACTTCAGGTTTGCAGCTTCGGTCTTCATTGCAACTTGGTAGACTATAACCACTATGAATAATGAGAATCAGCTGTACTCCGCTTCCCAAAACTGAGCTACTTCTCTAGCATCCTCTAAAGCAGTGGTTCTCACTGAGGGGCATTTGTGTCCCTGGGAGAGATCTGGAATGTCCGGAGACATTTTTGATTGTCACAACTGGGGGTGGGGAAAGTGTGCTACGAGGATTTAGTGAGTAGAGGACAGAGATGCTGCTAAGTATCCTGCAGTGCACAGAACAGTCCCCACAGCAAAGAATGGTTTACCCCAAATGACAAAATACCAGAAGTGTTGAAGGTGAGAAACTGCCTTAAAGGTGGTTAGTGAGCATTTCCTTTTTAAGTATCACTGCCTACTCAGTGGGATTCACAGTCACGTTCCTTTGTTCGCAAGTCAGTGGAAAGGGTTCTCTCTGTCTGACCAAGCCACCAACTTAATAGGTTTATTTTTCTTTGTCTTGCTTTTGGTTTTCAGGGATTGCTGTGTACAAAATTTTATTTAATTATTTTCTACTTATAAAAAAAGTTACATGGTTCCAAAGTCAAACTATAAAACAGGGAGCATTTGGGGAAGTCTGCTTCCATCCCTGTCCCCTCCACCCTCTTTCCTTCCTCACCCTTTATGTAACCATTTTTATTCATTTTTAGTTTATTCTTTTAATATTTTTAATATGAGCAAATAGTTTATGTATTCATATTTCCCCTTTTATTTCCCAAAAAACCTGCTTCATACACTGTTCTGTATTTTGCTTTTTTTCACTTAACAAAAATCTTGACCACTCTATAGTAGAATATAAAGATATTCCTTATTCCTTTCTGCATTTGCATAGTACTCCTTTGTATGGATAACCATAGTTTATTCAAGTAGCCTTCTTGACTTCTGTTCGGGCTGCCATAGCAAAATGCCGTAGATTGGATGGCTTAACCAAGAGAAGTTAGTTTTCTCACAGTCTGGAGGCTGGCCGGCTGAGATCAGAGTACCGGCATGGTCGAGTTCTGGTGAGTACTCTGCTTGGCGTGCAGATGGCCCCTCTCTTTGCATCCTCATGTGGAGACAGAGACAGAGCAGGCTCTGTGGTGTCTCTTCTGATAACCCATCATGAGGGCCCCACCTGTGACCTTGTCTCACCCTGATTACTTCCCACAGACCTCATCTCCAAATACCCTCACGTGGGGGTTAGGGCTTCAACACAGGACTTTGGGCGACACGGTCAGTCCATAACACTCCTGTGTTAGCCTGGTGAGACTGCCACAGCCTCAGATACCACGGACTGGGTGACTTAAACAACGCAAATTTATTTTCTCTCAGTTCTGGAGGCCAGAAGTCCACGATCAAGGTTCCTTCAGGATTGGTTTCTGGTGAAGCCTCCCTTCCTGGCCTGTAGGTGGCCAGCTTCTTGCTGTGTTCGCACTAGGCCTCTCTTGTGTGTGTGCAGAGAGAGTGGGAGAGCTCTCGTGTCTGTTCCACTTCTTGTGAGGACACTAGTCCTAGGAGATTAAGGCCCCACCCTTCTGACCTCACTTAACCTTTAGTGCCTCCTTATAGAGCCTATCCAAATACAGCGCCTTGGGTTACGGCTTCAGCGTAGGAATTTGGGGGGACAGAATTCAGTCCAAAACACTCCTGCTGACGGACATGTGGGTTGTTTCTGATCTTTTGCTTTCGCAAATGGCACTGCATGAATGACCTCATGCCTAGTTTGTCATTTTGTGTCATTTTGTCTTTTTGCCAGTCTGTCTGTGGAATCAATTCTAGACATGGGCTTCCCAGATCAAAGGGAAAATGCACATGTACTTTTGCTGGGTGTTGCCAAACTCTCCCCCATAGGCCTTATGTCCCAACTTTTTTCCCAACTGCGAAAGTTGCACAGTTCCCAAATGCGGTGTGTGAGAGAGCCTACCTCCTTACATCCTCGCCAGCAGAGCATATTGTCAGACTTCTTGATTTCTTCCAAGGGGGCAAGTGAGAAATGATCTCTCAGTGTAGTTTTAATTTGCGCTTCTAGTAGGAGTAAGGTTGAGCATTTTTTCATATGTGTAAGGACTGTGTGCATGTTTTCTTCATACCTTCTATTAATTAGTCAGCTTGGTTACAGTAGCAAATGACCTCAATATAGCAATGGAATTAATTCTGTAACAACAGGCTTGTTTCTCACTCATTTATGCAGCCCCTATTTAGAACATGCTGTCACCATGGCAGAGGGAAAGAGCAAGATTGCATTGTCTCTTAAGGATTCTGCTCAGACATGACATGTGTTACATCCACTCACATGCCATTGGTCAGAGCAAGTAACTGGCCAAACCCATCCTGGGGGAGTCAGGGAGGCTGCGTTTACTCTTCCAAAGAGGTGCTGCAGGTCTCATGACAGCAGGGCAGTGCGGGGGCGTGTCAGATCCTCTCTGTTTCTGTTTCTGTAGAAGAGCCACATGGTTTTCTTTTCATTGTACTCACAAAAGTTATAATTTACCTATGTTTGTGTAAACATTTAAGTAATGTCCCTCTAATATATGGTAAGCTCTTTGAGAGTAGGACTGTGTTTTTTGCTTGCTGTTATAACTCCAATCCCTAGCACATCCTCTGGCACATACTAAAGAATCTATGAGTAGTTTTGAATGAATGAATAATTGTAATTATTTTTTCCTGATTTTTTCAAATATCAACCTTAGGTTTTCATGGCTTAATGTATGATAACAAAACCGAATCTATGAGGACAATTAACCTCCTTCAACGAATGAATATTTACCAAGAGGTCTTTCTCAGTATTTTATATAGAGCTCTACCCATACAGGTATGTCGTGTTCCATGACACTTAATAGTTAATATCAGAGGAAAGTCAAAATCTGCCATTCCTAAATTGAAAGTTTCACCTGTTATTCTGATTTTCAACTGGCCTGGTATAAAAATAACAGTATCCTAATTTTCTCCATACATAATTGTGACCTTTTTATTTATATTTTATAAGATTTTCTACATAGAGATGCTTCCTGGACAGGGAAGCTAATAAATATTTTTATTTGGAAATATGTAATCTTTCCTCATTTATCTTCGAAGTAAAAAAGAATTGGAAAATTTGCAAATCGCAGTGACTACTTCCCTTGTGCATATGATAAAGTGGATGCAGTTAGGTGTGAAACTTTTCTGAAGAATGCAGCCAGAGTCCTCCAGGACTCCCTCCCTCTTCTGCTCTTGGTGGTGAGAAGAAAGGCTGCTGCACACTTTTACTTGGAAAGGGCTGGTGTGGGCTTTTTGCCTAGAATTAGTACTAAGCTTCTGAATATTAAATTTCCACTCATATTTTTTAAATGGCAATGAGAAGGATTAGGGCTTCCCTAACAAACGTTTTTTATTGTTCCCTTTTACAGAAATATTTAGAGCCAGTTTATTTTTATATTTACACTTTATTTGGACTCCAAGCAATCTATGTCACAGCGCTTTACATAACCAGCTGGCTCCTTAGTGGTACATGGCTGTCAGGACTATTGGCAGCTTTCTGGTATGTCACCAATAGGTGAGTCGGAGTCAGTATCCCTTTCTCCCTTTCTAAAATGTAAGTTAAAGTGAAGTTACTTCATTTCCAGTTCAAAAAAAGTTGTTCTGCCCCATTTGTTTGTCTGGGAGTATTTTCTCTTTGGTTTACGTAGTGGTATTTATTTGTCTTATTTAGTTAGGTACAAATTCCTAGTTACCTATATTTCCAACTGAGGAACAGAGCGTTGAATTGCAAGTCAAGAAAATCATCCCTAATGATCCTTATTCTTTTACCAGTTTGCTGTGTGATCAATATTTCTCCAGCCACAAATCTCATCTCTTAAAGAGGTTTAATAATATTTTTACTGTCAACCTTAAAAAGGTTGTGTGTGGCGCATAATTAGCCAAGTGTAAAGCACTGTATAAATACAAGGAAGTTCTTATGTTATTTAATTAATATCTATTAGTAATTTCTACATACTGGAGCATTATGAAATAGCATTTTTTAAATGTATTGAAGGTATATTGAATTATTGCCTTGATCTACAGTAGCAACACCAATATTCAGTAGGAGTCTTAAAACTTGAAAATGAGTTTTATTTTGATTTTATTTTGAAACCTTAAGCAAATTCCTTTTTTATTTTAACCTTATCAAGTGCTTACTATATGCCAAGCACTTTACAAAATGCTTTCTGTGTATTCTTTTAACAGCCCTGTATTGTAAGGACTATTATTATCATCATTCTAGGGATGAGGAAATTGAAGCTTAAGTTATATATATGTGTGTGTGTATGAGAATATATATATATATACAGGCATATATATGTGTATTTAAAGATATATGCACGTGCACGCACACACAGAGCTAAGTCTTGGTGAGAATTTAAATGAAGGGTATAAGACCACTATATTATGCTGCCTCTTTAACTTTTTAATATAACATATTATTCCTGCTAAGAGTAAGTGAAAGTCAAATTTATTGTCTCTATTAATAATAGAGTAAATAAAAGACATTTATGAAATGCCTCGTATGTGTAGGGATGGTTCTTGGTACTGGGTGTACAAAGATGAAAACTTAACAAGACTTGCCCTCTGGAGGTTCACATTTCTAGGTGAGCAAGAAGCTTTTTAAAATTATTACCGAAGACAAATTTAAGACCCAAGTGTAAATCACTAAAGGAATAGGGAGGGGCCAGCCCAGTGGCATAGCTGTTGAGTTCACACACTCCGCTTTGGCGGCCCAGCATTCGTAGGTTCAGATCCTGGGCGAGGATGTAGCACTGCTCCTCAAGCCATGCTGTGGAGCCATCCCACATAAAATAGAGGAAGATTGGCACAGGTGTTAGCTGAGCAACAATCTTCATCACAAAAAAAAAAGACGGAGTGGGAAAATGGAAAACATTGCTGGTGGACACTGATGAAGTTATAGAAATAGAAGTACCAGGCAGTTTGGCATGAACGTTCGTGGGCTTAGGAGTCACTCCAGCATGGGTTTGAACCCCAGTTCTACCACTTAACTAACTGCGTCCCTGTGGACAGGCACTTAAAGTTTCTCAGTGCCGATTTTATGTTACAGGGATGATGACAAGGACAAATTATTATTATTGAGAACCAGTAACCAGGATCTAAGTATACTTAATGTGATAGATCTTTCACTTTGGGAATCTTTGAGGTAATTATAGTAAAATCACCACTTTGGCCATTTGTGTTTTCTTTGTGCAGAATAGACACTACGAGGGTTGAGTTCACCATCCCGTTGAGGGAGAACTGGGCGCTGCCGTTCTTTGCGATTCAGATAGCAGCAATTACGTATTTCCTGAGGCCAAACTTGCAGCCTCTTTCTGAAGTAAGTTTTTATACTGCTTTGTATGTTTTTTAATTCCCCTATTTTATCTAAGAAGCTTAAGAAAATTTGATGTGCATAGTGTCCCAATGCATGTGAATAGTTGTTATTCTGTGACCAACTTTTTTACTTGAGTTAAATTGTTTTCTTTTTCTGAGCCTTTTCCTACTTTGCAAAGAAAATGTTTTCATTTTTGATGTTAAAAATGTGCTCTACATAATCTGCCCTTAAATAGTTGCAGCAAACCCACACACAATTTCTGCAAAGCTGTCAGAATTTTTCAGCCATTGCTCTTGAGATGTGATTTGGTGCATTATCGCCTCCATAATAGCGTGGAGTACACATACCGTATGTGAATATTTACATGCAGAGTGTCACTTTAGGATATTTAGAGCTTAAATAAAAAATGCAAGGGTTTTCAGAGCAACGGTTTATGGTTTTTCTGTTTGGTTTATAGAGATATTGGCTGCTCTTGAGAAAACTTGTCTGCAAGGCTTTTTCTTGCTAGAGACATGTAAATTATACAAAGGTTTTCTTTTCACAGAGGCTGACACTTCTTGCCATTTTCATATCAACTTTTCTCTTTAGTCTGACATGGCAATTTAATCAGTTCATGATGCTGATGCAAGCGTTAGTGCTGTTCATCCTGGACTCCTTGGACATGCTGCCAGCGGTGAAGGTGAGCTTGGCTTTCTCTGCTCACTGGAGATGGTCGTTGTTTAGTGTTTTATATCATAGAATGAGCTCAAAATAAGCACACGCTTATAAGTTGAAGCTGCTTCTAAGCTGTAATAGAAATATGCTGTGGTCAATTGAAGGTGAATAATTCATGCAGCCTCGTTTGCCCATCGTAACTTTTATTCTGTTTACTTTACATTAAAAGATAGATTTGGAGCACAAATGTCTAGATCAATTGCCTTTTATAGAGATGACTTAAATTTTAAAATATAAGATAGCTCTTTTAAAATGTGTTACTGTGTATTACCTTTTCCTTTTCAAGGAAATCAATGGGTATATAACACATTTTCTGTGATAGTTTATAAAATTTTCATAGTGGCATTTAACCAGTATAAGACGTAAATCCCTATTGACTGACCAGAGGTCACATATGAAGTATGGCAATTATAAGGAAACCCTTGTTTGTTTCCCAGTGTGTACTACTGTCACTTAATTGCATGGTTTTTTTCATGTGCAGAAATATGTTTTAACGTATCGTTACTATTCATAGTTACTAAAGTAGCAGTAACTTAAGTATTTTCCAGATATATTAAAATATTATCTCTAGATCTAAGGCAGCAATATAGTCTAATACAGAAGAGTTGCACTTGTTTATTCCATGTCAAAAGAGATGCAACAATCTTTGGAAACTGACTGAATCTGAATTAGGAAACGTTAAAGTCGACCAACACGTGTACACCATCTGTCTACTGAGTTACTGTAATAGGCACTACTGAAAAGCCCAGCCTGCGTAAGACCCTGTCCTGTCCATAGGGAGTTTGCCGTCTAGCTTGGGAATAAAGATATGGACAACTAGAACAATTAGAGAGGTGTCTGTATTTCTATAGATGTCAATTTTCAGTAAGGATAAGTGCTAGAAGTCTAGAAGAAAGTTCTTTTTAGGCTGGAAAGGTCTCAAAGAAGTGGGAGGCTAGAGCAGGGCCACAAGTGAGGAGACTAGAGTTCGGATAGAGTGTTGGGGGCAGGATGTGAAGGTAAAATACAGTAAAGAAAGCAAGTAGATAAGGCAAAGTTAAAATATGTGTGTGTGTGTTTATATATATGTATGAATGATAGCAGATGATGATAATAGAGCTCCAGATGCCTCTAAAAGCCATATGTACAAATGAAGCTGAGTCTATTCCTGTCTGTTCATATTTGCTTTTCCTGTCCATGGTGACTTGTAAGCTGAAGGGAAGGAGTGCCTGGTTGCCTTTGTATTTCTCCATGTCATGTGCTCCCAGGCCAGCTTGTTCCCCTTCCTCTCTTTGTACGTAATATCACTTTTTTCTACCTTTCTGTCAAGTACTTTGAAAAGAACTCTGTACATTTTTTTTTTTTTTTTGGAGGAAGATTAGCCCTGAGCTAACTGCTGCCAATCCTCTTCTTTTTGCTGAGGAAGGCTGGCCCTGAGCTAACATCCATGCCCATCTTCCTCTACTTTATATGTGGGATGCCTGCCACAGCATGGCATGCCAAGAGGTGCCAGGTCCGCACCTGGGATCCGAACCAGCAAACCCTGGGCTGCCAAAGCAGAACGTGCACACTTAACCGCTGTGTCACTGAGCCAGCCCCGAACTCTGTACATTTTAAGATAAAAAATGTTATATTGAGCCATTTTGAAAAAATATATAAAATTTTTCTGTAGTGTATAATTTTTCTAAAGTGTAATTTCACAGTATGTGTCAAAAGCCTAAAAATGTGTTTGCCCAAGGAGCCAGCCCTGTGGCTGAGTGGTTAAAGTTCTGCACACCCCGCCTTGGTAGCCTGGGTTCATGGGTTTAGATCCCAGGTGCAGACCTCCTCCACTCATCAGCCATGCTGTAGAGGCATCCCATGTGCAAAAAATAGAGGAAGATTGGCACAGATGTTAGCTCAGGGCTGATCTTCCTCAAGTGAAAAAAGAGAAGGATTGGCAACAGATGTTAGCTCAGGGCAAATCTTCCTCACCAAAAAACAAAAGTGTTTGCCCTTTCACCAACCCTTCCACCTCTAGAAATTTATCCTAAGGAAATAATCAAATATGTTCATTTTCGCAGTACTGTAATGCTGTAATAATAAACTGAAAACAATAGCAATAGGATATTGTTAGATAAATGTGGCATATCTATATTATAGAGTAGTATATAACCTTTAGTTTCCCCTCTCCCTTTTGAAAAAATAAAACAGAGAGAGAGAATGAGACTTAGGTTCTGGAGAGATAGATGTTAAAGTATTAGCAGTCAGGTATGTGATTGATGTTCTTATATTCTTTTTGTTATAGATCTTTTGAATTTTTCTATAATGGACGTGCATTTCTTTTTTTTCTTTTAAATTAGGAAACAGAATGAAAGGTACTGTTTTGGCACACACACAAAACTAAAGAATAATATAGTTAGTTTATTTCATATTCACTTCTAAACTTCGTTGAATTTTTATATTTGAAACTAGGTTGTTGTTAGAAGAAGTTATAAACATCAGAGTTTAAGAGGGAGTGGTATTATAATGAAAGGAGCCTGAGTTGTAAAATCAAGTTGCTACTATCAGCTCTGACAATAACTGGCTCTTTAAACTTTGGCAAGCAATTTAACTTCTTGAAGCCTTAATTTCTTCACAAATTGGAATCACTGATCTCTAATCATGTCAAGTGGGAAAACATCAGAATCATCGATACAGAAAAAGGTAATAGAAATTCAGAGCTGATAGCATGACAAGAAGCACTATCTTCTTCAGTTGGTGTCATCTTGCCATGTGTGATGGAAAATCTGACCATCAAAAGCTCAAGTTTTCAGGCAGAAATGTGTGCAGGTTCTTACATATAAAGCAGAACAGTAAATGGTATTATTAAGCATATACTTTTGCACCAATAAGACTAAGAATATGGAGGTTAATAAACTTTTATTAGCCCAATGTGAAAACAACAAGACACATTAATGATCCATGCCTAAGAGGTAATTTTAAAGTACTCCATATGGTCCAGACAAGATGGAGTAAGTGCACTTTGCCCTGTTCCTTCCAGTAAGTACCACTGAAAGCACTGGACAATGTATATAAATCAAATATAAAAAGATTTTGAGAGGTGGAGAGAAAGCAGACTGCCTAGAGACCTAGAGACCAGAGGAAGAACATGGCAGTGAGTTCCTTGGGTTTTCTTTCTGCCTCATATGTCTCAGACTTGTTGCTGGAAAAGTCAGCAACCAGGAAATACCAGTGGACTCAGAAAAAGCCAAAAGGATCAGAAAAGGGGAAGCTTAGCAAGATAGAAAACTTTTGGACGTTAACTACCCTGTTTCAGCCAAACACCACAGAAAAAAACTGCAGCCCCACTCCCATCTCCACAATAAAAGTTCATTGAGTAGTCTCGATCCGCCATCAGCCAGCTGTAACGAGGTGTTCTCCACTTCCTGCCAGGGCTGTCAGAAGAAGTCTAGTGGGGGCCCAAGCTTTCACCATCTCCCACAGGCATCAGTGAAGGCCACGTGAGGAGCAGTAATGAGGTATCCCCTTCCCCTCCCAGTGAAGATAGTGTCAGCAGAAACCTCGTAAGGAGCCTAAACTTTCACCTTCACCCAGCAGGAATGAGACACCTCCTTCCCCTGCCCCACAAAAGTCATTGGTGGTCAGGGGAGCACCCTGGACATCCATCCCCATCTGGAACTAGTGAGGCAGCATCCTTCCCCTACCGACATGGCATGGCATGGTGTCAGGGGAGGCCTGCTGCCCTGGGAGACTTCAGTAACATCCAGGGTCCCATAGCATAATACAGCACAATCGAAGGTTAGTTATTATACTAAGAACCAGGAAAATCTCTCACGTGAAAAGAGACAATGAACAGGTGCCAACATGAAGACACAAGTTGAATTTCTGACAAGGAATTTAAAGCAGCCATCATAAAAAATTTTTATTGAGCAATTACAGACACACTTGAAACAAATGAAAAATAGAAACTCTCTGACTTGGGATCAAGATGGCGAGTTAGGAAGATCCTGGGCTTGCCCTCTCTTATGGACACACCAAAAGTACAACTACATAGGGAGCAGCTATCTCTGAGAGCAACTAAAGACAAGCCGAAAAGATTTTCCACAACTAAGGATGTAAAGAAAAAGCTACATCAAGATGGGTAGGAGGGGTGGAGATGTGGTCTGGTAGGGACCCACACCCCCAGTGTGGCAACTCACAGGTGGGAGGAATATCACAGCCACAGAGGTCCTTTCTGAGGAGCAAGGGGTCCAAACCCTAAATCAGGCTCCCCAACCATGGAGATCTGCACCAGGAAGATGAACCACCATAACGTCTGCCTTTGAAAACCAGTGAAGCTGACACCTGGAGAGCTGGAGGGCTGTAGGAAACCAAGACTCCACTATTAAAGGGCGCACACAAAAATTTGCTCACTGTGAGTCCTGGCACAGAGGTAGCAGTTTGAAAAGCACCTGGGTCATATGTGAATGAGATTCACTGACCAGGTTTGGGGCATGTGCCAGAGGGGTAGGGATCTGCTGGAACTTTCTCCACAGATAGAGGCACTGGTGGGCACCATTTTGGTTTTTTGCTCACCTTCTACTTAGTTGGCCCGGCACTGGCATGCAGCATTTCTGACTCTCCTCATCTGCCTTACTGGCACCACTCACCCCAGCCCAGCATTGTCCTGCTGACCCCCTAGCTGGTGCTCCTCCAGAGCGGCTCCACCCCAGAGGGCCAGCCCAGCACATCAGAGTGCTCACAACAGTTGCGGCCAGCTACACTGGAGGCCTGCCCTACCCACCAGTGTGCCACAGCAATTGCAGTCCAACCACAACAGGAGGGCACATGCCACCCACACAGGGGACACTCCTGGAGCACCTGGCCCTGATGACCAGGGGGACCATGCTGCTGGGTCCCACAAGACATAAGGCCACTCTTTCAAGACCAGGACATGTAGCTGCACTACCTAATACATAGAAACAAACACAGAGAGTTGGGCAAAAGGAGAAGACAAAGGAGTATGTTCCAGATGAAACAATAAGGCAAAATCTCAGGAAAAGAACTAAACAAAACGGAGATAAGCAATCTGCTAGATAAGTAATGGTCATAAAGATAGTCACTGAACTTGGGAGAAGAATGGATGAAAACAGTGACAATTTCAAAAAAAGGATACAAAATATAAAAAAGAACCAATCAAAGCTGAAGAATACAATAACTGAAATGAAAAATACACTAGAGAGAATCAACAGCAGATTAGATGATGTAGAAGAACAGATGAGTGATCTGGAAGTCAGGGTAGTGGAAATCACCCAATAGGAACAGCAGAAAGAAAAAAGAATTTTAGAAAATGAGGATAGTTTAAGGGACCTCTGGGACAGGATCAGGCATACTAACATTCACATTATAGGGGTCTCAGAACGAAAAAGAGAGAAAGGGACAGAAAACCTATTTGAAGAAATAATGGCTGAAAACTTCTCTAACCTGGTGAAGGAAACAGACATCCAATTTCAGGAAGCACAGAGACTTCCAAATAAGATGAACCCAAAGAAACCCACATCAAGACACATTATGATTAAAATATCAAAAGTTAAATAGAGAAAAACTAGTTACATACAACGGAGCCCGCAAAAGACTTTTCAGCAGAATTTTTACAGGCCAGAAGGGAGTGCCACAGCATATTCAAAGTGGTGAAAGGAGAAAACCTACAACCAGTAATACTCTATCTAGCAAAGTTATCACTTAGAATTAAAGAGTTTCCCAGATAAGCAAAAGCTAAAGGAGTTCATCACCACTAAACCATCCTTACGAGAAATGTTAAAGGGACTTCTCTAACTGAAACAGAAAAGGCCATAGGTAGAAATACAGAAATTAAGAAAGAAAACAATCTCATTGGTAAAGGCCAACATATGTAAAGGTAGTGGATCAGCCACCTAGATAGCTAGAACAAAGGTTAGAGGACAAAAGTAGTAAAAGTCATCTATATCTACAAGTAGTTAAGGGATACACACAATAAAAAGATGTGAAATGTGACATCAAGAACAAAATGGGGGGAGGGGAGTAAAATGTAATGCTTTTAGAATGCACCCAAATTTAAGCAACCATCAACTTAAAATAGATTTCTGTGTACATAGGTTTTTATATAAGAACCTCATGGTAACCACAAACCAAACACCAATAATAGATACACAAAAAATAGAGAAAGAAATACAAACTAACACTGAAGGAAGTAATCAAATCACAATGAGAAGAAGGTAAGAGCAGGAGAAAGAAACAGAGAAGAACTGCAAAAACAACCAGAAAACAATTAACAAAATGGCAGTCAGTACATATCCATCAATAATTACTTTAAATGTAAATGCACTAAATGCTCCATCAAAAGACATAGGGTGACTAAATAGATTAAAAAATAAGACCCATATATATGCTGAAGCTGTTGTGTATACACACACACACATGCACGCACACAATGGACTATTACTCAGCCATAAAAAAGAATGAAATCTTGCCGTTTGTGACAACATGGATGGACCTAGAGGGTTTTATGCTAAGTGAAATAAGTCAGACAGAGAAAACAAATACCATATGATTTCACTTATATGTGAACAAACAAAAGAGAAACAGACTGATAGATACAGAGAACAAACTTGTGGTTGCCACAGGGGGCAGGAATAGAGGGTTCTTGTAAAATAGGTGAAGGGGATTAAGAGGTACAAACTTCCAGTTGTAAAATAAATAGTTCACGGGGGTGTAATATACAGCATGGGGAATATAGTCAATAATATTGTAATAGCTTTGTATGGTCACAGATGGTTACTAGATCATGGTGATTATTTTGCGATGTGTAGGAATGTCGAATCACTATGGTGTACACCTGAAACTAACAATATTACATGTCAACTATACTTCAATAAAAAAGGAAGTAAAAGAAAAATAGAAACTTCTAAGAAAGATATAGAAGATAAAAAGAAGCAGCAAATGGAAATTTTAGAACTGAGAAATTCCAATAATGACAATTTTAAAACTCGATAGATGGGCTCAACAGCAGAATGGAGTGAAGCAGAAGGAAGAATCGGTGAACTTGAAAATAGAACAATTTAGAAATTACCTAATTTGAACAAGAGAAAATAGACTGGAAAAACATGAGCAGAGCCTAGGGACCTGTGGGACTATAATGAAAGATCTAACCTTCATGTAATCAGAATCCCAAAATGAGAGGAAGAGTGTGAGGCTGAAAAAAAGTATTCAAAAAAATGTTTTGAAGGAATAGTTGAAAATTTCCCAGTTGGCAAAAGATGGAAACCTACAGTATCAAGAAGCTAAGCTGATGTCAAATAGGATAAACCCAAATAAATCCATGCCACGATACATCATAATCACACTTCTAAAGATAATGAAAAAAATCTTGAAAGCAGTCAGAGAAAAATGATATTTAACCTATAGGGGAGAATCACTTGGAATGGCAGTGGGTTTCTCATCAGAAACCATAGTCCTGAAAGTACAGAATGGTAAACCTAGAGTCATATACTCAGCAAAAATATCCTTCAGGAAAGAAGGTAAAATCAAAACATTCTTGGATCAAGGAAAACTAATAGAATTTGTTCCAAACAGACCTACCCTTAAAAAATGGCTAAAGGAAGTTCTTGAAAAAGAAAGGAAATGATAGAAGAAATCTGGGAACATCAGGAAGAAAGAAAAGGCAATGAAAAGAGTAAAAATATGAATAAATATAATAGACTTCTCCTCTTGAGTTTTGTAAATTATGTTTGATGGCTAAATCAAAAATTATAATATGCGGTTTTTAATGTACACAGAAGAAATATTTAAGACAGTTAAATTGTAAATGAGAAGAGTAAAGGGACTGGGAGGTGAATTTTCTACACTTGGCTCAAACTGCTACATCCACACCAGTAGATTGTAATAAGTTATAAACATATAATGTGATAACCCAGAATAACCACTAAAAAAATCTATGCAAAGAGGTACATTCTAAAATACTGTAAATAAATAAGATGGAATTCTAAGAATGTTCAGGTAACCCACAGGAAGGCAGGAAAAAGAAAGCATAAATGAAAAACAGAGTGAACAAACAGGAAACAATAAAATGGTGTATTTAAGACCTAACATACCAATAATGACGTTAAAGGTAAATGATCTAAATACAACAATTCAAAGAAAGAGATGAGTAAAGAGGATTTAAAAAGCACAACCCAACTGTTGTCTACGAGAAACTCACTTCAAACAGTATAGGTAGATTGAAAGTAAAAGGCTGGTAAAAGATATACCATGCAAACATTAATCAGAATAAAGTAAGATGGCTATATTAATATTAGATAAAGGAGGCATCAGCAAAGAAAATTACTAGGACAGAAAGAGACATTATATAGTGATAAAAGGGTTAACCTACCAAGAAGTCACAGCACTCCAAATATGCATACACCAAACAATAGAGCTGTAAAATATGTGAAGCATGAACTGACAAAACTGAAAGGAGAAACAGACACATCCACACAGAGAGCTGAGGACTTCAACACCTCTCTCTCAACGATTGATAAAACACCAGACAGAAAATCATTAAGGACGTAGAATTCAACAACAGCGACCAGTAGGATCTAATCAACATTTATAGAACACCCAGCAACAACAGAATACACAATGGATTGAATTAAGGATTCAAACTAGAAATCCTACAGAAACATAAGAAAATTTCCAGTACTTGGAAACTAAGCAGCACACTTCTAAAGAACGTGTTAAAGAGGAAGCCTCGAGGGGCCATTGAACTCAGACACAACAAAAATGCAACATGTCAAACCTTACGTTAGAAAAGAAGACAAATCTGAAATCAGTAATCTAAGTTCCCATCTTAAGAATCTAGAAAAAGAAGAGCAAAATAAACCCAGCTCAAGCAGAAGGAAGAAAATAATAAAGAGCAAAAATCAATGAAATTGAAAACAAAAGAAATAGAGGAGATCAGTGAGGTAAAAAGCTAGTTCTTTCAGAGATCAGTAAAATTATAACCTCTGGGAAGACTCCATAATTGCCTTGGAGCATTAAAAACTCAACAGACTTTGATACCGAAGTTCTGAGTCTCTATGGCACTAATGTTCTAGCCAGCAGAGCATAGTGGATAAGAACACAGGCTCTAGAGCCAAAATGCCTAGATTTGGGTGAGTTAACATATCTGAGTCATTTAGAACACCACCTGGTGTTTTATGAGTGTTAAACAAGTGTTAACCACGGTTAATTATGAATGATGATGAACAGCATGGGCATGATCCACTGAAGAAAACTCTAATTATTCCACGGAAAAAGAACATATTGCTGCCTTGTTTTTAAACTGTACTGGACTAATAGCACCTGAGAAAGAATATCAGATGTACCACCAATAATCCAGGACTTTCTATTGTACATTACTGCTCAATTTTACATTTCTGGTTGCTCACCAGTAATGTTTCTTTTGAACCTAGAATATCATTACATTTATAAACTATACAATCTTGTTATAACCCAAGCTATTGTTTTTTCCTAGAAGTGTGCCTACTTCATATAAAAAGAACTGCCAGCTACAAAAAACACTATAACCCAAATAAAGGCAAACAAAAAAATGTTTTATTTAAAAAATGTATATTTGTGAATGAGTTGTTATATTTAAGAGTTCCTACAAATCAATGAGGAAAACATTTATACTTCAGTAGAAAAGAGAGAAAGGTAGAAATACTTCCTAGAAGGGAAAGCATCACAAAGAATAAAAGACTTAGGGATAAGTTGAACAAAAGAAGTACACACTTAACTCTGAAAAGTACAAAACATTGTTGAAAGTTTTAAACACCCACATAAACTGGAAAAGATACCCATCTTCATGGATTGGAAGACTTAGTATTGTTAAGATGGCAGTACTCCCCAAATTGATCTAGAGATTCAGCATGATTTCTCTCAGAATCCCAGGTATATTTTTGGCAGAAACGGACAAACTGATCCTAAAATTCATATGGAAACTTAAGGGACCCAGAATAGCTAAAACACCATGAAAAAGAATAAAGTCTCCTTCAAAGTTCACACGCTCAGATTGCAAAACTTAGTTCCAAGCTGTAGTAATCTAGATGGTGCGATACTAGCAGAAGGACAGACATAAATTGATGGAATAGAACTGAGACCAGGAATAAACCCTCACCACAAATAAAGTCAATAGAGTTCCAACAAGGTGCCAAGATAATTATGGAAAAAGAGTAATCTTTTCAACAAATGATGCTGGGATAACTGGATATCTGCATGTAAAAGAATAAAGTTGACCCCCTCCTCTCACCATACACAATAATTAACTCAAAATGTGTCATAGACCTAATTGTAAGAGCTAAAACCATACAACATTTAGAAGATAGGAATAATTCTTCATGACCTTGGAGTAGGCCAGGCTTTCTTAGATATAACACCAAAAGCACAAGTGACTAAAAATAAATGAATCAGATTTCATCAAAATAAAAAATTTTGTACTTCAGAGATACAATCAAGAAAGTGAAAGACAACTCAACAAAATGGGAGAGAATATTTGCAAATCATTTATCTGATAAGAGACTTCCAGAATATATATAAAGAACTCTGACAACTCTTTCAATAATAAAATTTGAGCAAAGGATTGGATTTAGACATTTCTCCAAAGAAGATATATAAATGTCTACTAAGTACATGACTAGATGCTCAACATCACTAGTCATTAGGGAAATGCAAATCAAAACCACAATGACATACCACTTTACACCTACTTGGATGGCTAAAAATTTTTTTAAAAAAATAATATCATATGTTGGCAAGGATATGAACAAATTGGAACTCTCATGTTACTGGTGGGATTGTAAAGTGGAGCAGCCACTTTGGAAAACAGTTTAGCATTTCCTCAGATGTTAAACATAGAGTTATTGTGTCACCCAGCAATTCCACTGCTAGGTAGATACCCAAGAGAAATGAAAACATATCCACATAAAAATTTGTACATGAATGTTCATGGCAGCATGATTGATAATAGCCTCAAAGTGGAAACTACCCAAATGCCCATCAACTGATGAATGGGTAAACAAAGTGTGGTATATCCATACAATGAAATATTGTTCAATAAAAAGAGTGAAATACTGATACACACTACAGCATGGATGAACCTTGAAAACATTGTGCTAATTAAAAGAAGCCAGACACCAAAAACACATATTGTGTGGTTCTGTTTGTATGAAATGTCTAGAATATGCAAATCTATAGAGGCAGAAAGTAGATTAGTGTTTGACAGGGACCAGGGGAAGGAAATGAGGAGTGAGGGCTAATGGATATGGGGTTTCTGTTGGAGTGATGAGAATATCTTAAAATTAGATTGTAGTGATATTTGCACGACTCTGTTAATAAACTAAAAGTCATGAATTGTATGCTTTAAATGGGTGAATTTTATGATGTATGAATTATATCTCAGTAAAGCTGTTAAAAAGGAAAAACTATTTCTTCTCTACCCAGTAGTTCTGCTTTTAGGAATCTGTTCTAAGGAAGTGCTTTCGTTCATTCATTCCTCCAGTATTTATTGAGCGACACTGCTCTAGTGGGCATTGTTTTAGGTGCTAGGGACACAGCAGTAAACAAAATAAGGAACTAATCAGATATAATGACCTGAGGGATTTTTTAGAAGGAGGTTCGTAATAACACTCATTTCAATAATAATAAAAAGCTAGAAACACTTAAATGATCCAGTGGCAGACAAATTATGGCATATGGTGGAATGTTATGTAGCCATTTAAAATTAAATTTTCACAGGATAGTCATTGATATGAGAAATTATGTGAAATAAATGCTACATGAAATATACACCACTATGAAATCAATATAATTTCTGTAGGTAATAATGTTATATTTTGACTCTAGAGCCCACTTTTCTGTCCATTACCATTGCTTTTTTATGTTTTTCTGAATTTTCTAAATCTCCTACAGTTTTAGTCCTAAGAACTATCAGCACCAATTTCCCCGAGTTTCCTTATCACCCAGCAGAAGCACTGAACTGTTACCGGCCGTGCTTTTAAATGCTTAATGTGGGTTCGCTTCCTTTGAGGTTAAGAAAACCAAACTGTGGGGAAAATCTGATTTGCCACTTGTCTGGCCGGATGCCCAGTTGAGCAAGAGTGGCGGATATGGTGTGGAGAGACGGAAGAAAAGACCTGGAGACGGCGTATGAGACATAGAGGTTTATAGGACTTAGGCATAGGGCGTGTCTAGCAGCGGCTGGCTGGACGAGTTATGCACCTGCTACTGTGGGCAGAGAGGGGGTTGATTATATAGGCAGAGGACAGAGGCTGCGTGCTTGCCAAGAGGGACTGTCCTTGTTAGGACCAGCGTTTCCAGGAACAGCAGCTCACATGGAAGGGCTCTGTGTGCCTTCAAGATGTGACATTCTTTGAATGAGAGAAGATCCAGGTTGGCCAGGGCCCCTGATTGTGACAAATCCCAGGTGTTTGGCGTCCTGCCCAGCAGGGGGCCAGAGGACACATGGCTCTTAAAGGGCTCAAAGTTTATTGATGAGTGTGTGAGACCCTACAATGCTGATAAAAGTAGAATTTTTCATATGCCATTATGAATGTGAAATTATCTAATTCGAAAGACGAAAAAAGGTATCAACTCGTTCTTAGAGGCTGTCTTCTTTTTCTTTGAGATGTTTTTCGTGTTCGGGTTGGTTGAGTTTTGCTTCTTTCAGTGTCAACCTGTCAGCAATTTTTATTACATCAAGAGCTGTTGCTGGTGAGTGCCTGTTAGGCATTGTAAGACGTTAGCATAGCCGGCCCCCATGCCAGGTCCTTGCAGCACCTTGAGGAAGGTGTCATCGTCCCTCTTTTACAGATGAGCCAATTCCAGCACATTAAGGTCCCACAGCTGGTTTACACCATCAGCACCATGGTCTTGACCGCTGCACTGCGCTGCCTGCTCGGGACCTGTGAGGTCAAAGGGCCTGAGGCCGTGCTCCAGGGGGAGTTCCGTCTAGTGGGGGAGTTAGGCGCAACGCAGACAGATAAGATGAAGCCATGCAGGACACAGTCCTAAAGGGTACAGTCGGGGAAGTTAGGGAATAGTGGGACACGAGAAAATGCTGATTGTTGTCTGCAGACAATAACTGTAAAAGATTTTAGAAGAAAATTGAAGATGCAAACTGCATTTGCCTATTTCCAGAATATTTTTTGCTTGCTTCTGCTACTTCATATTCTCTTTCCTCTTTAATTAACGTTATAAAATTTAAAGTGTTCTTAATTAAAAAGTAAATAAACAGGGGGCTGGCCCCGTGGCCGAGTGGTTAAGTTCACGCGCTCTGCTGCAGGCGGCCCAGTGTTTCGTTGGTTCGAATCCTGGGCGCGGACATGGCACTGCTCATCAGACCACGCTGAGGCAGCGTCCCACATGCCACAACTAGAAGGACCCACAACGAAGAATATACAACTATGTACTGGGGGGCTTTGGGGAGAAAAAGGAAAAAATAAAATCTTTAAAAAAAAAAAAAAGTAAATAAACAGCTGGTATGTATGCGAGTTAGTTTCCTTTTTCAAATTGTATTACTTGAAGTTAGATGTGTTTTCTGCGTTATTTGTAACTTGAGAGGTATCCAGCCTAGTGACCGACACGTCAGTATGTGGTAGTCTCTCGATAAATCTGTGTAACCATGTAATCTTTGCTTGTTGCAGGTGACATGGCTGTATGGTATACAGATAACAGGTTTGCTCCTGGTCTGCGTTCTTCAGTTTCTTAATTCCATGATTCTTGGATCATTGCTTATCAGTTTTAACCTTTCAGTATTAATTGCAAGAAAACTTCAGGTAGGACTTTGTTTGTCCTTAATCACAGTAAACTTTTTTCTTAATTTTGTGATTGATTGGACCTTATTTTCATATGGCATACAAAGGAAAATTTAAGACCAAAGTCCCAGTAAAAAGCACTAGTGGCATTATTTGCCCTTTTTTTGAAGTGCATGGTATATTTCTGTTTTTGAGCTTTCTGATGTGCCATCTCTTTGTTTTGACATTTATTATTTCTTAGAGAATTGGAATCATAATTCAGGGATTAGCCAAAGATGCTTATTTGAATGCCATTGATTTAAAGTTGATATAAAAGACAAAAAAATTTATTTTTTTTCATGTGTGAACTCAAGAGTAAGAACTTCTTGCTTGTGGGAATGTGTTCGTCACAGTCTTTCAAGTTGGTGGACACCTTGTTATTGTTTGATGTAGTAACACTACTCTTTCTCCTATCCTTCCATATCATATTGATTTTTAAGTGAAATAAAATTAACTCTGTTTTGAGAATTCTGAGAATCCAAATAAATAGGGTATCATATTTGAAAATATTGACCTCCTCTTTTGCTTTATTATATAATTAAAGTTTCTGAAATTTACATCAGATTTGAGGGTCAGTTTCTTTCCTTAATAATGTCACAAAGTCTGTTTTCTTTCTCATACTATATCAAGAAGCCATTTTCTTTCCACTTAGAGAGTAGTAACTCCTTTTTCTTATTACTCTTTGAGTGACAGCTGCTATGGACAAACTGTCACAAAGATTTTAAAGAACAAGCTTTTAGAGACCAGCCTGGTGGCATACTAGTTCAGTTCACGTGCTCCACTTCAGAGGCCCTGGTCATGGGCTCCTGTCCTGGGCAAGGGCCTGCACACTGCTCCTCAAGCCATGCTGTGGTGGCATCCCACGTAGAAAATAGAGGAATACTGGCACAGACATTAGCTCAGGGCCAATCTTCCTCACCAAAAAAAACAAAAAGCAGGCTTTTTAGTTGACTGTCAAAAACGCTAGTTTTCATTCATCATTTCAACCTTAATTATAAATAAATGTCACTCATATTTGAACTCTTTAGACATTATTGTATTTGATAATCTGTAAAGTTATCTGAGGGTTATAAGAAAACTCATATATCAAAGAGCACAATTTACTTTTTTTACACCATTCGATATTTTATTTAATTGGGCTATAGTTCTGTCTGTGATATATGAACTAATGGGTAAATGATCAAAAAATTTATTCAGTCGGGGCTGGCCCCGTGGCCGAGTGGTTAAGTTCGCGCACTCCGCAGCAGGCGGCCCAGTGTTTCGTTAGTTCGAATCCTGGGCGCGGACATGGCACTGCTCATCAGACCATGCTGAGGCAGCATCCCACATGCCACAACTAGAAGAACCCACAACGAAGAATACACAACTATGTACCGGGGGGCTTTGGGGAGAAAAAGGAAAAAATAAAATCTTTAAAAAAAAAAAAAAAAAAATTTATTCAGTCACTATATCCTGAGTACCTTCTAAGTGGCAGACCCCATACCCTAATTGCAAAGGTCTTAAAAAAAAAACAAACTAGCACATTTCCTCATCTTGGAGCTTATTATTAGGGAATTCATGTACTATTAGAAAGTTACAAATGTTAAGACCTTTTGTAAATGGTGTAACCTCATGAAAATCAGTAGGTAATATTTTCCACATATTTTCCCTGTATGTTGCAATGTTCTCTGTATGATCCAATGTTTTAAATCCTTAAGTAATCTCATCTTAAATATTTATGAAGTTATATTAAAGTTTAAGAATTAAAACTTAACTCTCTTAATTTCTAGAAAAATCTGAAAACTGGAAGCTTCCTTAATAGACTTGGGAAACTTTTGTTACATTTATTTGTGGTTTTATGTTTGACGCTTTTTCTCAACAACATTGTTAAGGTAGGTTAATAAAATGACGTATTTAATTTAGCTTTAGTGAAGGTTACCAGTTTTACTTTAAACAGGCTCGGTTTTAGCTTTGTCTCAGTAACAGGATTATTTTCTTGATTCTAAAAACTGATTTCACTCCTTGAACTCGTCTTTTGAGTTATTAAACTTTTTTAAAAGCATTAAGTACATATTTCTCTAAATTTAAAAAATTCTACTTTTTAGAGTTAGTTTTCTGCACTGTGGAAAGAAAGGTGACGTGATTTTTGTTGGGTTAAGTTAATAAATAAGCTGGCTTTACTCTGAGACAGACAGATTCGTGGAGATGGTTTCACCCCTCCTGGACGGCTGATCTCAGGACAGGAGACCTCTGCCTGTGCAGGACGTGCTCCTTCCCCTCCACAGAGAACGGCAGGCCCTCTTCCTGTCTGTTGACTGTCAGAGGAGAACAGCCTCTTCCCTCAGCCAGCCACGTTACACACCTCCGCTCCCAATCCTTGTCACTGTGTTCGGAAACTCTGTATAGTTCATACTTTTCAAAAGCTCGTCTGAGCAGAACAATCAGCGTTTCTGGGAGACTGGCTGAAAGATGTGCAGTTTATCCATTTGCCCGCTGCAGACGGGCGCTGATCTGGGCCTGGCTTACGCCAGTAGAGAGCTGCCTGCCTGGACCCCCAAAGAATAACGTCTGTTGAGTTGCGCTTGATGTTTCTCCAGCGCTCTACAACGAGAGGAATTGGAAACGCAGTCTGTGAGACTCCTGTTTTTGCTGTACCCATGGGCAAAACTTCTCTTGAGTCTCGGTTCTAGGACTGTTAGGGTCTCTTCTGAGCAGCTAGTTTCTTTTAATCATAGGACCCCGTGAGTAACATAAATGCTTTTGTCTTCCTCTCTGCATTTGTTACTAGCATGCATAAGCCCAGATTAGTGGCTCCTCTCTAGTGACTATATTTTGTGTATACTAACCTCAGTTCTGGATTCGTCTTATTTTCTATCTTCATTTTTCTTCTGATAGCGGTTTCTTCACCTATTTATGTTATATGGATTTTTGTAAGCCATAAGTTAAAAATAACAGTATATGAATTAAAATGATAATCAGTAATGATGACTACTGGCCTTTGTTCACCCCTTGAGGGTTTCTGCTGTGTCCTGAGCTGTCTGTCTCTGTGTGAGTGAGTCTTACAGCCGCTGTACCTCCGGACAGAAACCCCAAAGCCAAACAGGCATTACGGGCTGTAGGCCTATATGAGGTTTCAGATCATTGTATCGTTGGTTTTCTGATCTGAATAATCGTCTTCCCTGGGCTTGAGCTGTCTCTCTCTCACTGACCAAAGAAGCTCAGCTTTTATCTACTTTACGTATTGAACTTACGCATAAGATTTTGTTTGAAAAAAATGATTCTGCTAAAAAAAAAAAAAGGAGGGAGCTTGCAAGTCCTTCCTTTAGATTTCCTCAGTTCTAAGAACTGTTGTGAACATTTACTCATTTTACACACGCACACGCAGAGTCCTGTGAAACTGGATACTGCGTGTGTGTGTTCAGTGGGATGTTGGCAGGAAAGCGTGCCTAACGCACTAACAGCAGTTTTCATTTTCTCCCTCCCCGATAGAAAATTCTTAACCTGAAGTCAGACGAACACATATTTAAATTTCTGAAGGCAAAATTTGGGTTTGGAGCAACAAGGTATGACTGAATTTAAAGTGTATGTTTGCTTTTTTATATTAAATCATCAGGGACTTTAGAACTTAAATTATCATTGTACCTTCAACTATTAATTGCAGGCTCATTTCGAGGAAAAGAATTGTAATTTGTCTTGTATTGAATTTAATGCTTTGCTTTCCGTTTGTTCCCTAGAGATTTTGATGCAAATCTGTATCTGTGTGAAGAAGCTTTTGGCCTCCTGCCTTTTAATACATTTGAAAGGCTTTCAGATACTCTGCTCTTTTATGCTTACATATTTGTTCTGTGCATCACAGTGATTGCAGCGTTAGCTGTAGCCTTCCATAATCTCAGGTACGGCGTATTTCAGAAACCGAATGTTGTGCTTTAATGAACTTGTTCTGCGTTGCAGAAAAATTGCTAAGTTGAAAATCAAAATATCAGACACAGAACAGAGTAGTATTGTTCAGCTTAAAGGGAGAACATAGCCGATCTTGAGTGGACTCCACTGTGAGTAGTTACAGGTGTAGTTAAGAGACAGCAAAAACTAGTGGCTGCCATGCACACTGGGCTGGGTTGAAGTCCTGGCTTGCACACTTGGGAACAGTGTGATCCTTGAGCCTGTTTTATAACCTCTCGGTCTTTCCACTTCCCTATCTGTAGAAAAGGAATAATGAGAGTACTTACTCTGAAGGTTTTTTTGTGAAGTAACTTAAAACAACATAAAGTACTTAAAATAGTGCCTTATGCCTAGAATATTTTGTAGATTTTAGCTATCATTAGTATTATTATTGACTCATAATCTCTATTTTTTCCCCATTATTAGTTTCCTGTGTTTTTCTACCTGTCTTCCTCTTGCTACCTTTTTTATTTCTGGTGAAACATCAAGAGTTTACTATTTATTTATTTTGTTGCATCTTGTTGAAGGGCTTATAAAGTTGTAGTGGACCATAATTATTAGTATCTACTAAAAGTCTTACATAATGATGTTTTTAAAACTTAGCATGTCTACTAATCTACTAAAAGAAAAAGTGAAGGAGAATAAAGATTTTTTAAAAACTTGTAGCATACTTGCCTGTCAAGCTGCTGGAAGTTTTTTGCATTTACTCTCCTTATTAAATTGAAAGAAAATTAAGTGTAAGAAGTTGAAGCTACTGTCATTTGTGAAAACTTAATGAAGCTCAGAAGGAAGCCCATTTTCTGTGTAGTTACCTTGCCAGTTAAGGTGCTGGTGAACTGTGATTCACAGCCCCCAGAGAGCTGTCCTGGGAAAAAGTCGTTAAAATGAGCCTGGATCACTTGAGGTGTTTTATGATTATTAAGAATGAAGCAACATTGAACCATGAAAATATTTCATTGACTATAAACTATTTTAGTATCTTTCAGAAGTGTTCTTTTTTATACCTAGCTCAAGATAAAATTTAGCCCTGTGAAAATAGATGGAAATTATTCTAGACAGCATAATTTAATATTATTCCAGACACACCAGGTGTCGACAGGACTCTAGACTGCATGCAAAGTGGGAAGTGCGGGTGGCCTGCAGTTTGTGAGAATGTCTGCCGTGCTCACTGTGACCTGTGAGCCATCTCTGGAAGCTGATTGGGTATATGATTATAGATAAAGATTTTAGAGCATCCTCGTCCACCAGGTAGGGACATTAGGACTTTATTAGAGGAAAAGCACTACATTAATGAGAGTAATTTAAAAATTATAGTGTCTTAATATGATTAACTTTTAAGTAATTTGAAGGATATTTTATCAGCGCCAAGTATTTAAAGTACTTCTGCCTCTTTAGTACTAGGAAGGATGATGCTATTTGTGTATCCGACACGCCTGGCGTAGTGTGAAGGGTACAGCTGGAAGGGGCACTCTCTTCTGGATTCGTGGGATTAGTGAGAGTTTTCTAGCTTGGCTGGGAGGACAGTGGAAGTGTTGCAGAATCCTCCCAGGTATCAAGGGAAGATGAGGGCATATGTTCTCCTTGTCTGGAATAGTCTTTTAGTATAAATACAAAAGCCAGAGTTTGGGTTGTAATATATGATATTTAAATAAAGATTACTACCAGTGGTGAAAATTACCTCAGAGTATCATTTTAATTTTCTTATGAATCTAGGGTGGTGAAAAGAGGATTTCTAGGAAATAAGAGTTCTCTAGTTACAGAGAAGCATCATACATATCTAAGTTTATTGAATTTGTGTGAAGGATAAGTGGGGCCTTTATAAAAGTATTATTTTTCTCTTAAACTGGCAGCTCTTACTGTTGTTTCCTTTTCCCCTTGATGACAAATTGTGCAACATCCGAGCCCGCTCATCCGTCTCCACATCGCTAATGCAGAGACGGCAGACACTCTGCGCTCCCCGGTGTGATGCAGTATAGAGAACATCACAGCCCCATGAAGTGCTCTTGCCAAAATAAATGAACATGACTCTAATAATTAACCTCTAGATCTAATGACAAGTTTATAAGAAACATGGGAATGGAGAAACATATTAAACACCACCACTAGGAGACAATCAGCCAAACCCAGAAGGCGGGAATAGTTATAGGACTGATGGTACATTTTCTTCAGCCAATAAACCTTAAAAAGGTGGGGGGAATACTTTTATTAATTGAAAGATAATTTAAAGAGACATTGATGAAATGCAGTGTGCAAGCTTTGGGTCTTAATAACTACATGAAAAAAGCAATTGCAATAAACAGGGAAAATAGAGCATGAACTGGGTGTATTAGATGATATTAAGGAATTATTGTTAATGTTATGGGTGTAGTCATTTTAATGTGGCCATATTTGATAAAAATTGTCTGTTAGATGTACATAATGAGATATTGGTAGGTTAAAAATGTGATCATTGGTTCATAAAGGCACTGAGTTCCAAGGTTATGGATACATTTTTACTTTTTCTTATTTGTTTGAAAAATACTGATAATACATTTTTAAAGATCTCTTGCAGTTTCAGTGATTCCAAAAGGATTCTTTTTTGCTGTTCTCTTGTAATTTAAAAGATTGAAACACTTTACATTTTTACCATTTTATTCTTATTATTACTGGTATTTTTTTTGAGGGATTAGCCCTGAGCTAACATCTGCCAATCCTCCTCTTTTTGCTGAGGAAGACTGGCCCTGAGCTAACGTCCGTGCCCATCTTCCTCTACTTTACATATGGGACGCCTACCACAGCATGGCGTGCCAAGCAGTGCCACGTCCACACCCGGGATCCGAACCGGCGAACCCCGGGCCCCCGAAGAGGAAGACGCGCACTTAACCACTGCACCACGGGGCTGGCCCCTATTAATGTATTTATATTCTGACACTTTCGGCCTCATAAACAAATTCAGAATTGATCCATGCTGATTCATTTTATCTTAGAAAAATAATACATTTCGAAACATATGAAGGCATAAGTTTCTTGTATCTTCTTTAAAAAAGACTTGACTAAATTAACATTATGTGCCCAGCCTTAATTTTGTGTGTTTGCTATTTTATTCAGTGATTCTACAAATCAGCAATCCATGAGCAAAATGGGAACGTGCACAATCGGCCTGAGACCAGAAGCTGCCTACAACTTAATACATACCATTCTGTTCGGATTCTTGGCCTTGAGTACAATGAGGTACTTTTGTCGTATCTGTTTGTTTGATTTCTTTTTTTATCCGACCACTCTTTACCTGATATAATTTAGCAATATAATTTGGAAACTGACAATCATCTTCATTAATAACTATGGTTCCCAAAAAAAGTCCTTGTTTACTGTCTTCTCCCAGTATGAAATATTATTTATAACCGGTTTTTTCCTAATTACCAGCATTCCTCTATTTTTACTTATATGATAGTTGTCAAAAGGTGCTGGACTTAGTGACTAACCCATGGTTCTGCGTCATTTTAGTAAGACTTTACTGTCACAGACAATTCACCTGCCTTTCCAGCTGCCTCAGACTCCAGGTCTCTACGCAGCCAGCACTTGTTGACCTTTGCCTGTTTCTGTTCTTACAGAATGAAATACCTCTGGACGTCACACATGTGTGTGTTTGCGTCATTTGGCTTATGCAGCCCTGAAATATGGGAGTTACTTCTGAAGTTGATCCATCTTTATAACCCAAAGAGGGTCAGTGTTGTCCCCTTTTCCATTTCTTTTTTATGACTGAGTATTCCTCTCATACCAGGTCTTTTTTCAGTAGTTTCCCATACATCAGTATAATAAAATAGATACTAAAACTTGAAGCTAAAACTAGATAATTGATAAATTATTATTTTATAAGGAGTTTTTTTTAATAATTTTATTTTTAGTTTTAATTTTATCTTTTTAAATAATTTGTTCCCAGACCATAGGTTAGAAGTGTTCATTATACAGAATTTGGAAATACTGAAAAGCACAAAAAAGAAAAATCGCTAATAATCCCATTACCCAGAGTTATCACTATTATTATCATAATGTATTCTCTTAAAAACAATTATTAATAAGTGTATGGTAATGATTAATAGCCTATAAATGCAGTTTTGAGTTGTTTTGCCCCATAAATTCACTAGGTGGCAATATGGTAGATGCTATAGGAATCTTACAAATGATTGGGACCCTTGCATCGACTCAGTTGGTTTACATATTGGAGACTCATGCTCTATTAAATTATATTTCTGTTGTTTAAAAAACAAAGTCATGTTTACAAAACAAAACTGTAAGACAGAAAAGGTCAAAATGCTTTTAATCTAAACAATGTCTTTCTTACATAGATCTGTATAATGCGATATTCGGTACCGATATTAATACTCCTGTATCTGTGCTATAAGGTAAGATTGATTTTCCTCGTTCTTGTCATTAATCATTTAGCAGAATAATTGCTTTGACTCAGTGTACTTTGTGTGTTATTGGCAGATAGAGTGCTTTGCAGAGATTATAAATATCTCTTTAGCTTCTTATGGCAATTGGCATTGATAGGAAAACTGATCTGTTTCCCAAATAGTATTTAACAAGTAAAAACATTATGGCAAAAACTACTACAATTTAACCATTGTAACTAATTATAGTTTTGACCTACTATTCAGCTGACGCAAATTCTGAAAATAAAGATGTTTTTAGACCTATTTCGAGGTGAACAAAGTAGAAAAATTTTTTTCCCCTGTTACCTGCTTTATATAGAGTAAGAAATCTTAAAATGCATCATGCTTTAACTTACGTATTTTATTAGATACTTAAGATCACCTTTGTAAGAAGGCTGAGCACCTATAAATAAATAATCTAAAATTAGTCTTGTTATCTGCCCTTCAGTTTCCGTAGGAAGTAATGACATTCTGCATATTCTCAGTCGATGACTAATTTCTGCAGCAGTGTTAGCTGTGCTCAAGTTCTGAGAATCCTCCACAAGAGTCAGTGAGTCGTTGGTCAGGTTGACTCCTTTGTGACTCTTTGGCACATCTTTGAGACTTAGAGGCTTGAACTGTCACCCAGGCAAGTGGCCCAGATTTTTCTATCCAGCTGAGCTCTCACCTTCTCTTTTTAAAAAAATCTTACATATTTTTTAAGTTTAAATTTTTTTCCTTCAAATGTTTTAAGTTAGGACAACAGATTTCAAACTCTCCTGTGTATAGCCCCTGATTGAGGGGAGTGGCTAAATGCGGGGAGGGGGCTCACCCCCAGAGAGGACCGGCTATAGCAGCTCAGCTTTTGGTTTTGTTTGCTTATATTTTCATGTAAGATTTTATTTGAAGCAAAAGCTTTAGACTGAAAAAAAGTTTGATAATCATTATGTTGGATGATTCTATTGTAAATACTTCAAAAAGTCTATTCAATCATGTCCCTACCTATCAAAACATTTACTGTTGTGGGCAGAGCACCGTGCTATCTCCTAGACAGTGGGAAACAGAAATAGATTTTTTCTGCCACCCTGCCTGTGGGAATCTCATTGCTCTAATGTAAATAAATGACACTTCTTAAAAATACCTGGAAAGCCAACAACTAAGGATAAAAGAGAGTGCACGTTTAATAATGAATGAGGTAACTTTACCTTTCCACATTGATTCTAAGGGATGAACGTCCTCTTCACAGAAGAGAGGCATCATTCTTGTCTCACCAAAGATGTACACACACTACAGCAGTCTTTCCCACTGTCTCTGTGTATGTAGAAGTATGTCTCAGCTATTTATTTGAAATTTTATTGATTTTTTTAAGCCATTTGAGGACTCAAGTCACTTACTCTTGATAAAATTGAGGAAAGACCTCATAGAAGAAATAAATTAGGCTGTAGAACATTGACTCTCAAAGTGTGGTCCCCAGTCAAGCAACATCAGCATCGCCTGGGAACTTGTTAGAAATACAGATGTTTGGGTCCCACTCCAGACCTACTGAGTCAGAGACTCTGGGAGTGGAGTCCAGAGATTTAACCAGCCCTCCAGGTGGTGCCAGTGCACCATCAAGTTTAAGAAACCCCTGCGTCAAACAGGGTTTCTCAGCATTATTCCCGGCACTATTGACGCTGTGACCAGATAATTCTCTGTCATACAGGGCTGTCCTGTGCATTGTGGGATGTTGAGCAGCATCTCTGCTTTCTACCCACTAGATGCCAATAGCACCTCTCTCCCGTTGTGACCTTCAAAAACATCCCCCTTGGGGTAAGACAAAATCTCTTTCCCCTGCCCCTCGAGAACCACTGCTATAGAAGAACCAGTGAAAAAGCCATCATTTCCAGGAAATCTTTGGAGATAGTCCCTGAGTGAGTGAGTAATTCTAAAGAATGCTTCCAAAGACCATTGACCTAGCCTCTCCTAAAGTCCTGGACTTTAGGAGAAATCCTACTGCATCCAGCTTTCACTGTATAAAATAGTTTATATATTTCAGCTTCTCAAACTTGTGAAATATAAAATCACAAAGAAAATAAAGGTATTATGTATATTAGGAGTTACCCTAAATCTGTTTTCCAACTATTGAACAGATTTATCTGTAAGTAATACGAACTCCTATGTTTCAAAAAAAAAAAAAGCCTGATTTGAATTTTACTCAGTGATTGTAATGAGGATTTCAGAATTTCCTGTTCATAGTACCAGTTTTGCTTTGTGTCTTTTTAGGATAATCCTGTTTAAAAGTGAAAAGCTTATACTAGTCTCCAGTCTAAAATCAAGAGTTTAGTAAAATTATTACCCTCGTGTTGATTAACTAACTTGGGTTGCTGAAATCTCATAAACGACTGCTGGTCATTTAGAAGCAACATTTAGTTAATTCAGCACTTATTTTCACATTATTTAAGGAGTTCACCACTAGACTAGATTTTAACATTTTCAGAATTAACAGCAACTTTCAAACTGGAAAAATATCTAATATTGATTGAATTCACAGCTTTCAAAATATGTTTTATACCAAACGACTTAGAACATATCATTAAAAAGTTGGTAGTTTAGTGATTACCAAAATTAGTAGAGATAATGGATAATTGAAATATTACAAAGGTATCATTTAATTGCTTGCTTTTATTACATCTCTTCTAAAACCCAGAACCAGTAGCACTGACACCTGATTTTCCATCACAAGCAGTTTTCCTCGTTCACCACCTGGGAGACAAGATGTAAAAGAGCAGCAAAGACAAGATGGCGAGATAGGACAGCGACAAGGCTGAAGCGCAGCTGTAGACCGGCCAGGGGCCATTTTGGTTCCAGTAGTGGTTCTTAAATAAAATTATTATATTTTCAACATCAGTGAAGCATAGATACATTGTCATTGGCCTTCCGTTCCAGTATTGAGATGAATTCTGCAGTGCACGTTAAGATGTAGATGATCAAGTGTGTTCAGCCAATTGTCATTTGATAAAACAGTTAACATTTAATTAGTTGTTAAATTAAACAAATTATATTAGGAAAGCAGTAGACTCGGAGTGTCATTTTTACATTATATCTGCATATCCTTAAGTTACTCAAGTTGAGTAAGAAGCACCAGTGGCATAAATAGAGTATTTAAATGTACCACATTTTCCTGGAGAGTCCTACTTTCAAATATTCTTTTATTCCATTGTACCTGTACTTATATTAGTGTATATCAAACGATGTGTCCAGACTTTTAGTACAAAAAATATAATCACCATATTGTGCAATGAAAGCGGGGCTGAATCTAGAGCCAGGTTGCAGGTCGTGGCTTTGCCGCTTTGTGACCTGCTCACATCAGGTTCCGTCTCTGAGCCAAAGTCTCCGTACTGGTAAAGTGGAAAATAAATACGATAGTGATGATGCCTTCTGCATCATCTTTCTCTGGTCCTTGTGAGGATGGAGTGAGATTTCTCTATTCCAGAGCATTTTGGCAGCTCTAAAGGGCTGCTGTCGTCCACAAGTACACTGTGCATTTAAAGGGGTGTTGCATGGTGTTAGTTACAGTTTTCTCATATGCTGTGAACTTTCTCCTGGTTGCTATTCCTGTCATATCCAAATTAATGGTTTACTAGGTATTGACACCACATACAATAGATTGTTATTAGAGTAAAATAAAAGCTCATCTTAAAAGTTGACGACACCTGTAGTCCTGATTAGCTTCGGATCAAAGTAGTTTTGGAAACTTCTGAGTTCAGATCACTTCTGCCGGGAGGGTCGACTGCAGAGGCTAGGAGGTCCTGTCTTCAGTCACCGTGTTTGTTAGTTCTCGAGTTATGTGCAGTTTCTCCTTCTTGGCTCTAATCTTAGTGCTAGTCGTGGGTGTGGGGTGGATTTTGTTTTTGTTTTGTTTTGTTTTTAATTTCAGTTCTGGCCAGGAATGATGGATGAACTCTCCGAGTTGAGAGAATTCTATGATCCAGATACAGTGGAGCTGATGAACTGGATTAAGTAAGAGGATTTTTTTTAACCTTTGAAATTTAAAGTGCCTTTTAAGAGTCACTGTAGACCTCATTTGGTTTTTGGTTTTGGGTTTTTTTTTGTTTTTTCTGAATTAATTGTAAAGATACGTTCAGTCTCAAGTTTTTCTTTAAAATGCTATATTGGAAATAATTTCTTTCCATTCAAAAAACACTGTCTCCAACCATAATCCCATGAAGAAGGGAAATAGCCACACGGAGAGGGATGCAGCCTCGGAGGGCACGTTTCTAACCAGTGACGGCAGTGGGAATAAAGCTTTACGCTCTCTTCCAATTTGATCTTTATGATTTCTTTCATCAAATTTTCTATTAATACTGACACATACAAGTATTCTTTCCTTGTTAATCATTTAAAAATTATACGGTAAACTGTGGTTAATTAGAGTCATAGTAGCTCAGTGCAGGTTTCTTTTTAACTAATCACATTGCCCACGCCTAGGCCTAGAGAAAATTTAAAATACAAAAATAGAAGTTTTCCTCCTACAAACATCGTGATGCCTGAGCATTATATTGGTTCTTACTTTTGCCTGCACTTTGTTGCTTTGTGTCAGCATTCAGCATCAGAATGAACTTCATATGTTTCAAAGCTTTGGTAATGAACCTGCCTCCCACCAGCAGAAATCAACTTTTCTACCCAGAGCAGCATTCCTGTGCCCCATAATGCTGTGTTTCCTTACTTTACGACCAAAAAGCTGCGGTGTAATTATTCACACGTAAATAGGTGTTGCAAATCTTGTGTGACATGTTCTGAAAGCCTCGACTGTATTATCTCCATCACTTAGAATTGTAGTAGCCTTATTGGCACTTGCTCATGACTGATGCTTACCAACCAGTACAGGTTAGCACCACGCGTGTTAAGAGATGGTAAATGTTTGATAGCTTAGGTCTCTTGAGTGCGATACATGGATTTTATAGAGATTTATGTTTAAAATATGTGTGTGGCTTTGGTCCCAGTGTCGCCCTGGGTTTGAGTAGATGCAGCAAGTAGAATTTTTCATGTATTTTCAGTGCTGAGCATACTAGGCAGTGCTCTGTCTTTGTTTGTTTATTTAACTTTAAATCATGGCAGACAATTGCAGAGTAAATAACTACTTCAGTGTTTATTGTGTATGGGAAAAGAGGGTTATTTATATAAAGAAAAGCTAATTACTTTGCATTAACTATAGTCACCTGGAAATTAGTGGCATGTGCAGCTGAAGGGGAGCCTGAGATCTCTTTCACAGTGACGCCGTGGATGTGCATGGTGCAGGGCACTCGCTCTCTGGTGGAATCCTGAGATCTTCCGCATCTACCTGGATCAGCATTGTAAACATCCCAGCTCCACTCCCCAGTCTTTTAGGAATTAATTATAGCATGATTAAAGACTTATTCCAGCGGAGCCCCAAGTAGCCTTTGGCTGTGTTAGCCTGGATGTACTCACTGTCGTGCCTTTCATGCTTTCCTGAGAAGTTGTTTAACTTTCTGGTTCGAGAAACTGTGGATGAGAGATCCTTCCCTGTGTGAGGGAGGCAGTCAGTCTCTTATTGCTTGCGTTTGGGGATGTGTCTTTGTTCCTCACTTCCTCCTTTTACTGACAGTTCCTCTGCCTGTGTGTAGACACACTCTTTTTACTTTTTTTTTAAGTTCTCAGCAGCTGACGGATTTATATTGTTCCAAAAAAATTGGTTCCATTGTGATCTAATCTTTCCTGTTTTCCCTTAAAATTCTTCACATCTAAATTATTGTTTTTGCAAAAATAGCTGCTAGGCATGTTGCGAAATAAGCTTAAGTGATGATGAATGTATGCCAAAATAGAGTCTATTTAGACACAAAATGTATTTGTTTAAATCAATATTTAAATCCGCTCTGGTCCGTAGGCTTCATTGCAAACACAAGTGAATGTACTCAGTGTTCTTCTAACCTGCCCTCACTTCTGTTTCTGAAACAGAGAGTAGGACCTTCAACTTTCACCTCACTGCTTTCATTAGTCACGCAGCGTTCGTGATATTAGTAGGTCTGAGCTGTGCTGGAGAAGGCTGTGGCCTAAGGATACGTGGAGCATATCTGACAGTCTGTTGGACACTGTCTGAAGGCAGGTGCCAGACCTCTGGTGGGGACCCAGCCCTCTCTGAGGGACACCTCCTTCCCTCCATCCCATCTGCTTCTATTCTCAAATGGCCAGAGTGGAAACACTCATGTCTGTCCTTTGTCAAGGCAGTCATGACAGCATCTTTTAGCATGGGGACACGGCTTCCATTACAGGGTGGCTGCCCTCGGGATAAGTCAGGATGAGAAACGATGACCTGCAGAAACCGTAGGGGCCCCCTGAAGTGACCCTCCGTTGTGGCACAGGGCAGCTCTTAGGGGAAGCGTTGAGAAGAAGCGTACCTGCCATCTCCTGGTCTCTGCTTCACGGACTCGAAGCTGGGACAAACCACACACTGCCTCAGCATCGCTCTTGTGCTCTGAGGCCCCTGAGCTTCACGTGGAGATTCGCTCTTTCCAAGTAGTCACTGAGGGCTTCTCCACATGGAGGGTGCGTTGAAAGACTCCCTCAGCTCAGCAGGACTGAGTTATTTTCTTTTCTTTTTGAGGGGCTCAGTTATGACCTTTGATAGGCTAAGCAGACAGCCTCGAGGGAACATAAAGCACATTCCTTTAGGGTAACACTTATCCATATGAGAGGGGTCATGCCAAAGGGATTAGGTTTCTGTGAAGGCATTGAAAGCCTTAATATAGAGAGTTATTTCATGTCTGAGGTATACTCGTTAATATAATTTAACAGGTATTTATTGAGCACCAACTGCGTACATACAGGACACTGCATTACATGTGTACACATGGGGTGACAGTTGATTTTCACTGCTTCACTGGAGTAAACATCGAACCTCCTCTCAGCACAGTTGTCTTCATTCTTTTCTTCCACATTCTTATTGTTGATTCCACTTGAAGACTTTTAGAGACTTAACAGCTGTTTGTGGAAATTTTTTGAGTTCTAATTTTTAGTAAGAGAAAATGATGTTTAATGCTTTCCTATCTTTAGTTCCTTAGAGATTTAAATTTCAGTATAAAACCAAGACTGCTTCAGGATTAGGTTTCTTAGTAACCTGCACGGTCATTTTGTCGAAATCAAGCCCCAGAGTGACCCTGTGAGGACTAGAGGTCGGCTGTCCCGCGCCCTCACGGCCCAGCCTGTGTGCTCCCCTGCTGCCTGCGCTCTGGTCACACTGAGGGCCGCACCCCGTTTCCCGCAGATTTCACTGCCTGTGTTTATATTTAGCCCTTCTTGCTGATAATGTTTCCTGCTTACAAAGGTTAAAAGCCAGTCGTTTGTTTGTTCTTCTGGTACTCTTTCAGCAAAACCCAGGTGGTACTTTTATTATGTATGGTTAGAAAGCACATTTACTTCAGCAAGGCCAAATGTCACAGCAGTTGGTGGTTTGTGCCTCATTTCTTTGTGTCCTTAGAGTGTTTCGCTTTTGGTTCCTGAAAGTTTTCCTTTGACATTGTGCAAACAAGATAGACCTGTAGATGTGAATATTTTGAGGTGTGACATTTTAACTACTTGGCTTTAGGAGATTTTCACTAGAAATAATTTCTTTCCCGTGATGAAGCCTGCATGTACAGTATTTTCTCAATGGGACTAAGAAAATGGATCAAACCTCCTACACATTTAATCAAAGCAGAAAGAGTTACTGTGTATTTTAAATATGATGTAGGTTAAGTTCAGACCTTAAATGCCTATAAGCCTCTTTTATATCTAAGGAATGATTTTGTAGTACTTGCATAATTCTATAAATTTTTAAAGTAGATAAACGACAGGTTCACTCATTATAATGCTCAGTTTACCCATTAGTTCAACAGTAATTAACTTGTTGAAGTTTAGAGCTTCAAAAATAAATGAGATTATTTGTTCAAAATGCCATCAGGTCTTCCCAGAATGACATTTAAATTATATAATGTAAATCCGTTTGACCTGTGAGTCCTTGTCATTATTTAGTGATGTTTCTTACAGAATAAATTGTTTGCAGGTTGGGCAGCCTGCTATGGAACTTGACAGAGAGCTATAAAAACAAATTATCCTTTCATTTTATACATCATTTGTTCAAACATTGGTAAAAACTGCTTTGTTTCTCTGTAATAGAGAAGTGTCACTCAGTGGTGAAAAGTGCCTTAGCCATCTTGGCCACAGACCGCAGACTGTCGGCACAGTGTCCATACGGGAGGGGTGCCCAGCATGGCGTGTCACGGTGCACAGTGTGCGCTGAGGACAGAGGCCCTGCTTCCGCTGCCTCCTCAGTTTACCACAGAAAACATAGGATACAGGGAACCAGGTGTCTGAAGCCTCAAAAACGTGTGCTTATGTTTCCTTTTGTTCCACTTTGCTTGTTTGTTTTACTTCTGCACGTGCTTTACGGGTAAGCTTACATATGTAAAGTAGCAGTGAAATGTCCCAGGTTTACCATGGGGCTAGCATAGAAGGCCAAGTCAAGGAGAGTGAAGTGAGCGAACGTGGTCTCTGCTGTGCTCCGAAGTCAGTAGTTTTCAGAGATGTATTATTGCTAGTTCGTTTCATAGGCGTTAAGTGCTTGTATTTTGCTACTTTAATATAAAACCAGCGACCTTAATGGAAGACTGTGAACAATTCAGAGGATTGTTGCAGCAGCAGTTGAAACAGATTACATTTCTTTGACACTTTCTGACTCTTTACTAATGAGGCCAAACATTAAAACATGTCACAAATAAATGAGCTTTCTTCCATGTTTTTGTCAACTCCTCTAAGCAGTCATTTGACAGGTCGCCGTGCTCTGCCTGGTGATGGCGGCAGCCGCCCTGGGGACTCACTCGCTGGGGGCAGGGGGCACTCATGTGCTCTCCTAGCATGCCGAGGAGAGAGGCCGTGTTTGCCGTGTCCTACCTTGTCTGATGTGTTTCGTCTCCAGCACTGCTGAAGGCCCACAGGACGCGGTAGTGAAGATGTGAAGGATGACTTACTGGTTTATTCTGAAGCGTCCACCTGTAACAGGAGCTGAGCCTGGCTCTGTTAGCTAGTAAGCTTCTTTAAGATGGCTTAGCCTACCAGGTTTGCCAGCCTAGCACGTAGTAACCCCTCAGTAATATTTTTTTGACCAAACAGAGAATAACTTTATCACTCCCCATCGAGCCGTTTGGGACTTCTGACATTTTTAAGCCTTTGTGAACTATGTAGTTCTTCAGAGTACTGTGATCATAGTCCAGCAAGGAGGAGGAAACTGTGGTTGTTACCCATGAATAGATAATGAGCCAGTCATCCATCTCTGCCCACTTATCACATATGCGCTGCAAACAGCTGTGTATTGCCCTGATACTGATCCTGTTACATGTTCAAAATGGTGAGGCTACGACAGCCTTACGATTTGAGGGGATCTTACCTGCTCAGCTGCTGGGTTTGTCTTCAGAGTAGAAAGTTTGGCACTCTTTAGGCAGTAGGACTGCACAGACCAGGATACTTCATCCCCCTTAGCACTCGCCTCCACCTCATGCACTGCCAGACATGGAGACCAGACTCGTTTTCTTCCTGTATTCCAAGTCTGTTCACTTCGTAGGATACACAGACAGCCACTTTTTGGCATTAATATGTGATGTTACTATATCATTTATTGGAGTGGAGTGGTTTATGCCAGTTAAGAGTATACAAAAGGAAGACTGGCTTGGAAAAATGATGGCATTTTCTTTAATTAATGTTCGTCCCTATTTATTCTCTTTAGCAATTACGGTGCACTTGTAAGTGAGGGCAGCATAGCATACATATATATGGCACAGACTAAGTGTTTAGTAAGTATTGATTGAGTTAAACTGGATTTTTGAAAACTTTTCACTAAGGAACACTGCACCTTCACAGTCTCCATTTAATCCTCCTCTTCCCCAGCCACGTAGGACAAATGTCAAGAATTCCTTGTAAATTGCTGGTTCGGGGGGAAAGAGCAAACATCGATTTGTTCTTGTGTTCCTGGATCTGGTTGTCAGAATGGTGACAACCTGACAAGCACAGCCGAACTCACGTAAACTTTTCCCTGTTGTCATCCCTGTCTGGGCTCTGACCTGAGTAAGGCAGGATGTGGATGATGTCTCATTCCCTCTGTACTCGCTGTGATTCCATCCACTTGTTTTCATCACTTAAGAAAGCTCATTGGAATTCAGGGGAATGAGAGTGTCCTTGTCAGAAAATCTTGAATGTTTCAAAAGTAAATTATTCTTAAATGTTACAACTTGAACTGTAGAATGTCTTGCTCATAGACATCCCACGGCCTTTGTTGGATGGCATTCATACTGTAGTCTTAGCGTTAAATAGGAATAAATAGAACACCCTCAGGGGGGCTATGTGAATATGATGGGGCTTCTCTTAGAAACTTTAGCACCAGAGCAAATTTCATGCCGTGATCTCCAAAAACATTGAGGAGAATGTCTGCTCTAGCTTTCTCTGCAGAGTATTTTGCATTTTAATCATTTCAGTCATTTTGTGGCCTAATATGTAATCTGCCCTGGAGAATGTTCTGTGTGCATTGGAGAAGAATGTGTATTTTGTGGATTTTGGATGGAATGTTCTGTATATATCTACCAAGTCCATCTGGTCTAATGTGTCATTTAAGGCCAATGCTTCCTTATTGATCTTCTGTGTGGATTATCTATCCATTGGTGTAAGTGGAGTGGTAAAGCCTCATACTATTATTGTGTTGCTATCTATTTCTCCTTTTATGTCTGTTAATAATTGCTTTACATATTTAGGTGCTCCTATGTTGGATGCATAGATATTTACAAGTGTTATATCCTCTTGTTGGGTTGTTCCCTTTATCATTGTGTGGTGTTTTTCTTTGTCTCTTGTTACAATTTTTGTTTTAAAGTCTTTCTTGTCTGATATAGTCATTGCTACCTCACCTTGGCCATTTGCATGGAGTATCTTTTTCCATCCCTTTAATTCCAGTTTGTGTGTGTCTTTAGGTCTGAAGAGTGTCTCTTGTATGCAGCATATATATGAGTGTTGTTTTTTTAATCCAGTCAGCCACCCTGTGTCTTTTGATTGACATATAGTCCATTGACATTTAAAGTAGCTATTGGTAAGAATGTGCTTACTGCCATTTTGTTACCTTTTTTCTGGGTGTTTTAGTAGTTCTTCTCTTTTTCTTTCTTCTCTTGTTCTCTTCCCCTGTGGTTTGATGGCTTTCTTTAGTAGTATGTTTGTGTTCCTTTCTCTTAATTTTTTGTGTATTTATTATAGGTTTCTGGTTTGTGATTACCATGAGGTTCATATATAATAACTTTTATATATAGCAATCTATATTAAGTTGATGGTCTCTGAAGTTTGACCTCTACTCTTTTACTCCCTTCCTCCCATATTTTATGTTTTGATATACTTAATCTGTTTTTTGTGCATGTGTATTTGTTACTCTCTTATCATGGAAATAGATAATCTTAGTAATACTGTCTTTTGACCTTCATGTTGGTTTCATAGGTCATTGATCTGCTACCTTTACTGTATATTTGCCTTTACCAGTGATTTTATTGTTTTGTTATGGGGTTTTTTTGTGATAATTTTCTTATTCCTATTTGTGGTCTTGTCTTTTCCACTTAAATAAGTCCCTTTAGCATTTCTTGTAAGGCTAGTTTATTGGTGATAAACTCCTTTCATTTTTGCTTGTCTGGGAAATTCTTTCTCTCTCCTTCCATTCTGAATGATAACCTTGCTGGGTAGAGTATTCTTGGCTGTAGGTTTTTTCCTTTCAGCACTTTAAATATATCGTGCCAATCCCTTCTAGCCTGTAAGGTTTCTACTGAGAAGCCAGCTGATAGCTTTATGGCATATCCTTTTATGTAATTTGTTGCCTTTCTCTTGTGGCTTTTAGGATTCTCTCTTTATTTTTAATTGTTGACATTTTAAACATAATGTGTCTTGGTGTGGGCTTCTTTGGGTTCATCTTGTTTGGTGCTCTGTGTGCTTCTTGTACGTGGATGCCTGTTTCCTTCCTTAGGTTAGGCAAGTTTTCAGCTATTATTTCTTCTAAGAGGTTTCCCGCCCCTTTGTCCCTCTCTTCTCCTTCAGGGTCACCTATACTATGGATGTTAGTGAGCTTGATGTTATCTCAGAGGTCCCTTAGACTGTCGTTGTTCTTTTTAATTCTTTTTTCTGTTCAGCTTGTGTGATTTCCTCTAGTCTTTCATCCAGCTCGCTGATCCCTTCTTCTGTGTCATCTACTCTGTTGATTCCTTCTATTGAATTTTTCATTTCCATTACTGTATTCTTCAGTTCTGATTGGTTCTTTTTTATATTTTCCAATTCTTCATTGAAATCCTCACTGAGTTCATCCATTCTTCTCCCAAGATCCATGAGCATCTGTATGACTATTAGTTTGTCCTCTTTATCAGGTAGATTGTTTATCTCTGTTTCATTTAGTTCTTCTTGTGAGGATTTGTCCTGTTGCCTTATTTGAAACATATTCGTCTCCTCATTTTGCCTCTTTTTCTGTGCTTATGTGTATGTATTTGGTAAATCAACTATGTCTCCTGAATTTGGAGAAATGGCCTTATGTAGGAGATGCCTTATGAGGCCCAACAGTGTGCTTACCTCTTGTCACCAGTTCCAGATGTTCCAGTAGTGTCCCCTATGTGGGCTCTGTGTGTCCTTCTCTTGTGGTAGGGTTGCTCTTGCTGTGGGTGCATGAGGAAGCTAGGCTGTCCCCTTGGCCAGCTGGTTGTAATGGTCAACTGCCACAGTCCCTTCAGTCACTTTATCAGGCATGGGGAGTCCCAGCACAGTTGGCTGCAAGGTCTAATAGTACATTCATATTGCAGTTTTTCTGTTAAGTGAGTAGGGCCTCAGTGTGACTGGTTGCTAGGCTCAGGGCTTACAATTGGTGTAGGCCTCTGGCCTGCAAGGCTGTTGTTGGGCTCTCTCAGTAGTGCAGCTGGGTGGGGCCAGCCCCAGGCATGGCCGCATACAATTGTTTTAGGCATTGGGAGGTGGGGCTTTCCCTATATGGCTGTTTCAGAAGCACAAGTCTGCTGCAGCTGACAAGCCCCACTGCCCGCAGGCCCACACACCCTATCAGTGCAGTCCTGCCCCATGTGCACCCCTCAGCCCACTGAAGTGGACCCACTCACTCCACTGCAGAGGCCCTGCACACCCCAGCTATGCCTGAGGGCTTGCTGTTGGGTGGGGCCTGTCCCTGGGGCAGGCTGCCTGCCCTGGCTAGATTAAATCAGTGCTCTAGTGGGTGGGGCAGACCCCTGCGCTAACAGGCCAGGGGAAGAAATCCAGTGGCATCTGCCAGCGTCTGTGTCAGCACCCTGTACTAGGTCACAATAATGGTTGCTGCCATGTCTCAGTCCCTGAGGAGGTGGTCCCAGCCACCTCCTGCCTTGCTGAGATGCACCCAGAGCCCACCCAGTGAGTCTCTTTCACCAAAGGACTGTGCACCTTTGTGGTGATTTTAGGTTGCTTTCTGAAATGGGTAAATTTGTGTGTGGGCCCTTGAAGAGCAGGCTTTTTTTTCCCTTATGTCACATAGCTTTTCTGGGGGGTTTCCCCATTGTTGATAGTCAACAAAGCCAGATATTATGACAGACATGTCAGATGTACTGAGTTCAAAGCTGCTTATTGTGGCGAAGCTCTCCCACTCAGATCCCCTGCTACTCCAGGGAAGGCTTCGTGCCTTAAGATTTCTCCTGACCATGAAGCACTGTGGCTAGAGTGTGGCTTTTTTCTCTCTAGAAAGGAATTTATGCGTCTTCCACTTCAGTCAACACTGTCCCTTATTGTGGGGCTTCTTTTTATCCAGTTTCCAGTTCCCTCTCAGGGGTAGTTGTTCCCAGAGTAGTTATAAACTTGTTGTGTCCGTGGCAGGAGGTGAGTTCACAGTCCGCCTACACCGCCGTCTTCCAAGCAGTCCTCCAGGAGCTGAGTCTAATGATTTCAGTTAGACTTCTCAAAACTGTCTCCATCATTTTAACTCAGTGCAGCAAGCATAGACTCCTCTTTCTTAACACAAGAAGGAGAAATGTATCTTGTAGTATTCCCAGTGGGCCTCTCTGAGATTCTGCATTGAGGAGAACCCGTAGTCCTGTTACGTTCTGCACAATAAAATGACACCTCATCGATCTGCAGGTGACTCCCAGGTTTCCAAAGAATGGAAGAGGAAAAGGAAAAGTGCTTTCATATAATCAGGGAGTCTTTCCTTGGTCTTTCGTTGTCGTCCCCAACACACCATGGGGAGGTGGAGAGCTGCAGCTTGGTGGTGGCGGGAAAGTGAAATCGTAGTTTACTCTTAGAGTGCCCTGTGTTCCGTGAGGTCACCTTTCATAGTCAGGACTAACAGAAGGGAACGTATTGTATTATTGAGTAATGAGATATTTGCTATTTCAGAGTCTTCTTTTCATGTTCTTTTGTTTTTTACTAATTCCTTTTTTTTTTTTTCTGAAAAGTAGTTTATAATGATATCTTTGATCTTTTTTCTTGTTTGAAACAACCACGCTTAGAATTGACTCACCATCAGCCATAGCTCCTGGCTGTATAATCTGTGCTTCTCCTCCAGGCGGCCCTTTAGTCCGTGGTAATACAGGAGCCGTGGCAGTCTCCTGGGCTCTCTGGTAGAATCCGCCCCTGTGGGGCGCGCGAGGAAGGAGTGTGGCCTCTAGCCCAGAAGACTCAGATTCAGGAGATGTCCACATCCTGAGACAAGCCGATGTAAGAGGAAACCCATCAAAACAGGAAATTAGAAGCTTCCCAACCATTGCCAAAAACAGATACAGAAGTTTCATAAAATTGTTTGAGCGCAGATCAGAATCTCAGGCAGCGGGGCCGGCCCAGTGGCACAGCGGTTAAGTGCACACATTCTGCTGTTCAGTGGCCCAGGGTTCGCCGGCTCGTATCCCGGGTGTGGACATGGCACCGCTTGGCAAGCCGTGCTGTGGTAGGCATCCCACATATAAAGTAGAGGAAGATGGGCATGGATCAGGGCCAGTCTTCCTCAGCAAAAAGAGGAGGATTGGCAGTAGTTAGCTCAGGGCTAATCTTCCTCAAAAAAAAAAAGAATCTCAGGCAGCCTCCTGTGCTTTTCCCCACTCTGAGCCCTCCCTCACGAAGCCGGGTGGGGCTGAGAGTGTGATATTGTCTTCATTGTTGTCTGTGAGGAAGTCTTAGCAGTGGGGTTAATTCAGACTCAAAAATCTTTTAGCTCTAACACTCCAAGAAAGGCTGTGTTTGCTGGAAGCATGCAGTTGCTGGCCGGAGTGAAGCTGTGCACGGGAAGGACCTTAACCAACCACCCGCACTACGAAGACAACAGCCTGAGAGAGCGGACCAGAGCGGTGAGGCCCGCCTGTGCCTTTCCTCCCTCTTGTGCCCCAGCAGTGCGCTTCCCTTGTTTGGTAAAGTGGGGCTTGTGCTGCTTGTAGCCGATGAGGGATGGCAGAACTTTGAGGCACTGCCTCTCCTGAGTCTAGACTTTGGCCTGCCCCACATCCGTTAAAGGTATGCTGTTCAGGCCGTACGTTCCTCTCGGTCAAAAGAATTACTGAGGAAAAAACACCTTGAGACGTGCAGAAAAGGGCATTTGAGAACAAAGCCCTCAGAGCTTTTGAACCGGAGAGAGAAGGAAAAGGAGTAGAGGCATAGTGGCCACATTTGTGTGTGTGTGTGTGTGTGTAGGTAATACAGCCAGGTAGTTCAAAGTTCAGAACGTACGAAAGGGAACATCCCAGCCCTGTCTCCAGCTGCTGGTGACCCTCCCAGGAGACAAATGTTACCAGTTTCTGGTGTGTGCTTCCATGGGTAGTCTGTGCATATACAACTGTCTATATACACACATATTCCTATCATTTTCCCTCTTTTTTACAAAAGAAGTAACATACTACATCTTGCCCCTTTTTTGGGCTCTTAATATATTTCAGAGATCATTCCCTATCAGTATATTAATTGCTTCCTTGTTATTTTAAAAGCTGCATGATATTTTGTTATGTGGATATAGCATATTTTATTTGGTTCAATAGTTATTTAGGTTGTTTCCCTGTCTTTTGCAAATATGTAAACAATGCTCCAAATAATGAACTTTTATATGCATCACTCGCGCAGACACAGGTGTGTGTATGTGCATCCGATTCTCACAGGTGGAGTTGCTGGGCCAGGAGGTGTGGGCGTTTGTGACTGAGATGGATAGATACTGTATTACCGAGTCACCCTCCCTGCTGATTATGGCAGTTTACATTCTAGCCAACACTGCGCAAGAGTGCCTGTTTCCCTTAGTCCTCACCAGCAGTAGTTTCAAACTTTTTAATGTTTTCTATCAGTCCTTTCTTAATCCTGGTAGCTGGAAAACTTGTTGAAAAGTCTTGTTTGGGGGTGAGATTTTTAACTAGCTTAAAAGCAAATGATTTTTACTAAATCCCCTATTTTTATGAGAATTGTCTGAACTTAGAATCCTGCTAAAAGGGGAATTTTTCGTTTGGCCCAAGTGTTCCAGATAGCCCCGAGTTCAGCCCAGAGTGGGCTATACTGCTTAGACACAAGAGACGCAGAAAAGACGTGTCAGGCGCATGGGGAGCCCTCAGTGCTCCACCGTCTCCAAGATCCTGTCGCTGTCTAGGTACTGAGTTTTATGCCCTGAAAGCTGACATCTGAAGGGCCTGGTGCTAGACTGCAGGTGGGATGACCTCGCAGTTTTAGCAGTGGAAGCAGCTAGCCTCCCTGGCACTTGACCCATTTGTGCGACGCACTGACTTAGGCTCTCGGAACCCAGTCTCTTAGTCAGAAACGTATCATTAGAAGTCGGTGGGCAGCAAAGGAAGCCGCAGCTCTCTTCATTACCGCCCCTGCACGCACACACGCAACGCACATCCTTCTCCCAGTGCCAAGTCCCAGAAGAGAGGCCGCTTCCCGTCTGTGTCTTCACTTCGTGTGTGTGACGCTGCTGACAAATGGGAAGGCAGTGCCTCCTGTTGAACTGCCGCTGGGGGCTTCAAGTTGCTCTTCCTCCGGGAGGGATGAGAGAGCAACAAGTGTAGGGTCTCCTTCTGGTCAAGCAGGTGCAGCATAGCAGCGGTAAAGCAATGAGTGCTGCCCAGCCTGGGACCAGGGACCCTGTGGGGGTCCTTTTCCCTGACTGCTGTCATCAGAAGCTGGGTCTCCTGACAAGTATGTGTGCCCCCAAACAACCATCACCCCAGTGGACCCTTTTAGCCTAAAGGTGGAGACTGTGTCTTACTTACTCAGCTGTGTGGTTTACCTTGGGGAAGCGGTCGTAGAATTGGCCTCTGCTGAGGAATATACTCGTAACTTGAAGTAAGACATTCTAAATCCACCTCTCTTTGGCGTCTGAGTCCAAGTGCATCAGCAGGACTCCCTCCCCCTCTTCCCAAGGCTGAGGGATACACTGTTCTTTTGGAAATGTCCCCCGCACTCCACAGCTGCAGGGGGGGTGCCTGCAGCAGGGGCCTGCGTGGAAGAGCGAGGGGAGCTGGTGTCGAGGTCTCAGGTTCAACCCCTGTGGGAGGTTACATCCTTAGCTCTTCCTCGGCTCACTTCCTGGCAGTTGACTAGTGTTTTGCCGCATTCCGTTTTTGTCTTATTTTGCAGGTTTATCAGATATACGCGAAGAGGTCTGCAGAGGAAGTGCACGCCCTCCTGAGGTCCTTTGGCACCGACTACGTAATCCTGGAAGACAGCATCTGCTACGAGCGAAGGCACCGCCGGGGCTGCCGTCTGCGGGACCTGCTGGACGTTGCCAATGGACACGTAAGCACGCCATCTCGCCGCGTGCGGGGAGATTCCACTTGGAATCCTAAGCGATGTAAATATTTGTATACTTTATTATAGAGTTATGTTACAAATCAAGGATTCATTTTTCTCTTGCGTTCTGCAGAACTCCCTCCCCAGCACGTTAGTGACTGCCACGGGCCAGGCGAAGGAAGGTCGACGGGAGCTCTAGGTCTCCCACTCCCTGTCAAACAGCAGCTCTGGCTTTAGCTGGTTTGAATCACGAGGCTCCACATAAAATTTATTTTTTAAGGATTTCGCTGCTAAAATCAAAAGCAAAGCCTCAACCTTTTTTAAATTACAATTTCCTTTTTTTTTTTTCTTTTTTTGCAGGGAAAGATTCGCCCTAAGCTAACATCTGTTGCCAATCATCCTGGGTTTTTTCTCCCCAAAGCCCCAGTGCATGGTTGTTTATCCTAGTTGTGAGTCCTTCTAGTTCTTCTATGTGGGCCATGGCTGCAGCGTGGCGACTGACACACAGGTGGTGTGGTTCCATGACCAAGGAAACGAACCTGGGCCACTGAGGTGGAGCGCACAGAACTTTAACGACTAGGCCGTCAGGGCTGGCTCCAAACCTCAACCTTTAAGACCACTGCTCCAAAGCACCATTTGGGCTCAGCGTGGACTGCTGTGCTGGCAGTGCCGGTCCCCTCCCGGCCATGGTGGTGGGCTCCTGCTGCTCTGCCATTCCCTCTTGGTGGGTGGCCCCTTTGTCCCCTGGCACACTTCCAGAGATGGCTTTCTGTGACCAAGTATGCTCTCCAGCGCTCTTTCTCCTTTCTCCCTTCCGAGGAAGATGCTCTTGGAGACGTAACAGGTGCTCAGATAGAGCAGACAGGTGGTGCTCACCCTGCAGAGATGGTGTGTGCTGCTCTTGTTGGCATACAAGACGACAGAGAGTTATAAATGAGTTGGAAAAAAGGGTAAACCCAGCCTAAATGTGAAAACACTTGACTATACAGAATTTGAGATTCAGAACACTTACGATGTCCTCTCTTAGCAAATTTCAAGTATATGCTATATGTGTTATGACACTTATTTGCCGTGGACAAAAATCTGGATCTCATATCTTTTTTTCCTGCAGCTTTATTGAGGCATAACTGGCAAATAAAATCGTATACATTTCAGGTGTACCACCGACGGTTTCATGTATACATACATGCTGAAATGAGTACCACCACCAAGCTAACTAACATCTGTGTGGCCAAAGGGACAACACTGCAGTTACAGGGGAATTAGTTCTGGGGACGTATGTACAACGTGGTGACTACCGTTAATAACTGGCTCGAATTCTGAGGAGACGCGAGCCAAAGGCAGCATGCATTTACAGTCTGCTCCACATGTGAGTGTTTCGGACGAGGCCATCTGATGAGTTGGCGAGTCTTCTCTGGTCGTCATAATCCTTCTCTGTGTTTGATTTCTCTGAGAGAAGTGTAGTGCGTTTCTAAACCCCAGGAGATCTGCGTTCTAGTTGCAGCTTTGCCAATAAGGCCATCACTGTGTGGCATGAACTCCCCCTCAGCCTGGGTTACACTTCTCGGGGGAAGGATAGACTCCCCATCTGCAGGTAGCCATCGACACTGAAATGCTAGAATTTAGGTTCACTAACGCATCGTTCTTAAAAAGCCCTATCCCTTTTCCTACTTCCATTGTCTCTTATATTTGATTTTTTTGCCCCCAAATGGTATTCGGTTCTTTTTTGTCTTTAGATGATGGATGGCCCAGGAGAGAATGATCCTGATTTGAAACTTGCCGGCCACCCTCGCTTCTGTGAAGAGATAAAAAGAAACCTGCCTCCCTACACAGCATACTTCACGAGAGTGTTTCAGAACAAAACGTTCCACGTTTACAGGCTGTCCAGAAGCAAGTGACAGAGCTTTCTGTGCAGTCTCCATTCTGATACCTGAAACTCCATCGTAATGGAACTCAGTAGGTGACATTTTAGCCGTGGTTAGGTGGCTGTACCTTAACGCTGTGACGCAGTGAGTTCTACAGAGGTTTACCCCAGTGTTACTACCCTTGGAAGCAGCTTATACAAGCTAAGTCTTTCTCGTCTTGTCTCATGAATGTTCTTTAGCCTGAATGTTCTCAGCTTTCTAAGAGTGATCTGTGATTTTGTGTTGGGGGGAACAGTAAGTGTTCGTGGGTAGTCTGAACAGCCACGTATCATGTTGAAAATCCAGAGCCTGTTCAGGACTTGAAATACTTTTAATTTTCAGTTGACTTAAGACAGCTATGGTTGAATCTTCTTGAGGGGATGCATAATTAAATTATTTAATATTATTTCACTAATGAAGACCATGTGCTGGCTTTTTTAAAAAAAGCTTTGTATTGTCCTGTTTCACCTAAAAATTTTATAATATTTTCCAAGTGTCACTCTTTTAATATTTCAGAAAATCATGTCAGGTCTTTGTATGTATCTAAAACTTTTTGTTGTGCTCTGTCTGAACTGTAACATGTAGTATGTGCCATGTATTGTGTGTGTGCATGTGCGTGTGCGGGCATGTTCCATACTGTGAGTCCTTAAAGGAACAGAAATGTTATGCAGCCAAGTAGAATTTGTTACTGTTTAGTATTATTTTAAAACCTATTGATACTATTTAACCTATCCTGCAAGTAAGAAAATTTTCCTTTATTTCTTAACTCATTTAAATTTACTGGGTTTGCAGAATTTTGTAAACTTTTTGTTTTTAGCCTTTGTATTTTTTACAGCCTAGAACCTTGTAAAGTCTGAATATTTTTTAAATGTTGTATCTTAACTAATTCACTAATACACTATTTTTGGCAGAGAGCATTTTCATACCAAGTTTGATTTGTGGTCTCCAGTCTTCCTGTGAGGGCCCTGGTGGCGTCATTCTTTTCCTTACTAAACAGTAACCAAGTGCCTCTGGGTCATGCTGATGTGTAAACAACAAAGAAGGTTGTGTGTACCTCCTCAAAAATTTTTGATAATTGCTTTTATAATTAATTTCTAATGATGGGAACATGTAAAAGTTGCTGATAAGAGCATATTGTGCATTTAATTAAATCAAGATGGCTAATGAAATTGACTTCCTCCCCTCTTCTTGCCAGTTGGAAATGATTTAAATGTTTCTCCTTGAAGTTGTATTGAAGTAAATTACCATAGGCATCAAGATGGATATATCACATGTTCAAATGACTTTATATCCAGTTACTACTTAGTAAGCAGTATTCAAAAAGAAATTTTACATTGTCGTGTCATGTTGGACTCAAGGATAGTTGGCTTTTATCAAAACTTATTTGAATGAAAAAATTGACGGTAGCTGGGTTATTAAATTATACAACTGAAACTCCTGAATTATATCTTTCCTGCATCCCTTAATAAGGTTGGAGACCACTGCAGTTTAGGATCGTATAATAATCAGACATTTTAATCAGCACTAGAACTGTAATGAAGCCAGTCCGACGATGCATGCCTGTTGTTGCTGACAGCATGGGTCAGTACGTCCTCAGCCAGTGCCTTACTCCAAAGGAAAGCAAGCACATGTAAGGTACAACCTGTTAGACTGTGTTGTTTCATTTTTAAAATGCCCTGTTACTTTCTCAGATATACTTCAGTTTATTTGAAATGTTCCTATATGCACTAATCTAAGCATTTGGGTATTTGGAGTCTCAATATACAGGGAAGATGTAGTTAAATTTTGATTCTTTTCCTGACCGCATTGATGGGATCCAGTAACCGTTTTTCATGTTTAGGTGCCATTGTTGCCAAAACACTGAGTGTTCAGTCTTTAGTGAAAAATATAAAGTGCCAAAAAAATCTTGCAAGACAGAATCCATGCATACTTTCCAAGACACTGTGACCATGTATAGTAGGCATTTTTATTTCCTAATGACCAAATCTCTCAATGAGTCATGTTAAATATTTTTATTACTCGTCAATATTCTCTCTTATGACCTTCTCATTGGAGTACACGGAAGGAAGGAGGGAAAGCGACTGACTCCTGGCTCTCTACCAAGCCAAAGCAAGGGACTGCGGCCTCGGCTCCCGCCACACAGATCACAGCTCTTGGGGGCTGTGTTGATTCGGTGATAGCCTCAAATTGTGGCTGTTGTTGATGGATAGAATAACCACTTGATTTTGCTTCCGAGCTGGCATTCAGAAGAACCTCGAAGTACAATAAGTGCTCTTAATTACCCTCTGCTTCCGTGACTCCTCAGAGCCCTTGGCGGTCTCCATCCCTCTTGTAAGCTGACTGTCTGCCTAGCACGCTGGGGCTGCTCCCTGCTGTTCTCACAAGCTTCTGCCCCCTCTCGTGAGTGCTGTGCCCCTACCAGATTTCTCTGTGCCAGTTCCACTTCTGACTGTAAGTACACAATTCAACACACACCTAGGAAATGTGGCTGTAAAAAGAAAGGGTTATTTCTGCCAAGATTAACTTGAATGTTTTGGTAAGATTTGATAAAGATCGAGTTGCTAATAAAAATTGCTTTTAATTAGGTGGTGTTGGGGAAATTATAAAATACTAGGAAAACATAAAATTCAGGAAAATTTCTGAGCTTATATTGCTTCATAGATTTATTTAAGTATTCATTCCACCTTTAAAAAATCTAGACTGATCAGAAGGTCTTAAAATGTACCCAAATCATATTATTGGTATGATTTATTCAAGAACAGAACTACAGTCATTGGACCCTTGTGCAAAGGAAAGGCCTTGGCTTTACATCAAAAGATGAGCCAACGAATGTACATTACGCATTTAAAGGTAAGGTTCCCTACTGTAACCTGCCTACTCCATTAAATGACCAACTGCTGATACTGATCACAGTGGCTAAGAGAGATTCTACTGCAGTTGAAAGGCTCCAGTCTCTTTTATTACAGACTTAAAAAATAGGGCCTCCTTTCAGCTGTGCTAGCCAGAAGCGTAGTTGTTATCTAGGGGTTTGTTATCCCCTCGAAGATGATTTTCCTGACCTCTGTGAGATCACCTAGATAAACGTGTGTTGTGTGGGTGGGTGCCCCCAGGTGGCAAGGACATATGTAGAGATCTGGTCTGCATTTTTACTTCACAATTAACTAAAAAACGGTTTATTCTGATTCCACATAAACTTTGTCTAATTTTAGTTCATCTTTGGCCAAAACCTACCTGAATTAACATAGAAATGTTCCATTTTTAAAATTTCATTGAAACCTGAGAATTAATAGGAAGACACTGCAATGTTTTCAGATCATGTATCTTGGTTAATATGCTCCCAAATGCTTTACATATTACAAACTTTTGGCCTAGAAGAAAGTGCTTGTTTGTTCATGGGAAAGAAGACTTAAGGCGAAAGAGTGGCTCACTTTCTTGTGGCATTGATTTTCTGTATTTAACATCCTCTGGACTAAAATCTTACAAAGAGCTTTTATAATCTGTTGTCCTGAATTGTGTGGAGATTACCTACTAAATAAAGCTCTCTTAAGTTACACAAGTTGAGTGTCTTTCATTTCTTTGACGGTCAGAAATCCAAGGAAGCAGCGTATTGAAGTGTATGAAGTATGTGCCAAATAGAGTGTAGTGTCTGAGGATGGGCGCGGCAGGGTCTTAGTTGTGCTTGCTAATGACGGAGGGGTTCGTCTGTTCCCAGGATTTGGTTTGATAGCTGCTTATCTGCCTCACCTGAATTCAAGGTTGTAGTTTAGATTTCTAAAGAGAAGGCTGCTATCAGCAGAATTTATCCTCGAAGACATAGATGCTGTTTGCTTTGACCTTTGGAATTGTTTTTACCTCTTGATTAAATTCTCAATCTTTAGTAATTCAGGGAGATGGCTCATAGTCCACATTTTTGATAATAGCATCTAGATAACAGGTGTGCTTCAGTGTTAACATTGTTCAAAATGACCCAAGGGGCCGGCCCGGTGGCACAGCAATTAAGTGTGTACATTCCGATTCGGCAGCCCGGGGTTCACTGGTTCGGATCCTGGGTGCGGACATGGCACCACTTGGCAAGCCATGCTGTGGCAGGCGTCCCACATATAAAGTAGAGGAAGATGGGCACGGATGTTAGCTCAGGGCTAGTCTTCCTCAGCAAAAAGAGGAGGATTGGCAGCAGATGTTAGCTCAGGGCTAGTCTTCCTCCAAAAAAAAAAACAAAAAACAAAACAAAAAGATGAAAACTTGAAAAGAACCATACAAGATCTGGAAAGAGATTCAGAGGTTGCAAAGGACACTTGAACAACAAAGGCACACATCCAAATTCTTTCTAACTTTTAGAGAAAGGATGACTCCAAGTTTATTTAATCTGAGCCATAGAAAAATAAGGAAAGTGTCCAAATTTCTTTTAGGAAAATAGTCCACTTTTATACCAGAACTCAACACAGATAGTGTATTAGTTTTCTAATGCTACATAACAAATTGCCACAAACTAAAGCTTAAAACAACATACATTTCTTATCTCGAAGTTTCCATGGGTCAGGAGTCTGAGCACAGCTTAGCTGGGTCTCACAAAGCTTCAATCAAGGTGTCAGCCAGGCTGCTGGCTCCTCTGGAGTTGGAGTCCTCTTCCAAGCTCATACAAGAATGGTGGCAGAATTCAGTTAGTTGTGGTTGCAGGACTGAGGCCATTAGCTCCAAAAAGCAACTGACTTGGGACCCGAATTATTTCAACAAAATCCCTTCACCTTTGCCATGTAGCATAACATACTCATGGGAGTGACACTCATCATATTCCCAGGACCTGCCCACATTCAAGGAGAGGATGTGTTCACCAGGGTCAGGAATCTGGGGGACCATCTTAGAATTCTGTTTACCACAGATAGGTTAAAAAGAAAATTAGGGTCTGGCCAAAACAGAGTATTTGGCAGCAACTAACACAGGGCTATAAACTTTGAGAGAAGGGAAGCACAGAAGTTGAGTCCCAATCTCACTCTGGCTTTCTCCCTTAGGGTCTTTTCCAAACCATGGCACAGGGAAATGGAGCTCAAGCAGAGAATGGCTCTTACTGAGGACATGGATTGGAGTTCATGGCTGCTAAGGTGTCTGGGATTTGGTAGGAGTTGCAGGGGCACAGCACAGGAGAGGAGAGAGCTGCAGAAAAGAAAACCTGCAAAGTTCCATTTGAGTCCTTGGTCAATTCCTAACCTGCACATGGGCGGCTTAGCAGAGAACATCTGATAAGTGGCAGAGAACTGAACAGAGATCTCAGAGATTACACAGTGCTGAGGAGACACTAGAATTGGGGTCCAGCTAGTATGAGTGACCATGGTGAATCCCCTCTCCAGCCATTCAGTTAAGACCCCAGAAGAGCAATACCCTATCCTAGGAGTAAAGGCTCTTATCCTAACTGCCTGTCAAAAGCAAATGTGAATCCACTGTGAAGGATGATAACCTTATCCATGGCCTCAAATTACCTATATTTTTTATACACAATATCTAGCGCTCAATCAAAAATAACTAGGAATAATAAAAAGCAAGACTTAAACAGAATTGAAATAGAAACAGAGCTACAGTCCAACCAGATAATGGAGTTTAAAACATAGACTTTAAAATAACTCTGCATATTATACTTAAGAAGATGGAGAATTTAGGTGAACTGAAAACTATAAAAAAGGACAAAATAGACTAGAACTGAAAAATGTAATAAGTATTCGATGATGGATTAAATAGCGAGTTAGACACAGCTGAAGAGAGAATTGATCAACTAGATGATAGCCTAGAAGAAAATATCCAGACTAAAACATGGGAGGAGGGAGATGAAAAAGGAAAGAGCATGAGATGCATATTAGAACATTCCACTTTATCCTGTAAGTGGAACTGAAGTCCCACAAGGAGAGGAAGCAGATTAGGCCTATATGACTTTGAGCGAGCTATTTATACTCTCAGCTTCAGTGTGTTTTTTCATAAATGGAGGTGTAATAATAATCTACCTATAGGGTCATTGTGTGGATTAAATGAGGTGACATTTAAAGCACTCGGCCCAATACTTTGCACATGGTAAGGACAATAGGTGGGAACTACAGCGTGTTATCTTCATCAGCAGCAGCATTAGAATGTCAAGGAGAAAAGCATGAAGAACAAAGTTATGTGAGTCAGACAGATACTAAAGAGCCCTTAGAGATTTTGTGTGACCTATTTTTGCTGTAGGAAACATCTTGCAAAAAAAAAAACTCTCGGGATTTAGGAGATTAACAAGAGCAGTTTGTAAGAAAACCAACTTCTTGGTAATCTCTGAGGTATGTATTTGCATCACAAGGAGGGGGGTGTGGTGTGTGCGTGTGTGTGTGTTGTGTGTGTGTGTGCGTGTGTGTGTGTGTGTGTATGGGAGATAGAAACAGCTGTAGACAAAGACAGAGAGGCTGGCTGATTGCTTGTTTTTGGAAGAGGCATCCTCATTGTTGAAGGTTCATGTCAAAGCCCTGCCAAGATGCTCGAATTCCTACAGCAGGTCCAAGTGTCTGCTTGCGTATGAATCCGCTTAAGAGAGGGAAAGGAGTGAAGGAAATGATTTCAGGACTTGAACAGTAATTAGAACAGCAGTGTGCTAATTAAGGTTCATAAATTTAATGAAACTATTAGCATTTTCTCTTACAAGAAAAGGTAGATTTTTTTTCCTCAGGAAATGACACCTGTGAACAATTATCTCTCTTATCGTTGCTATTAAGATTATTTACATAAGTGTGCTCATTTAGCGTGCACTGCAGTTAATGAGGCTTTTACAACACCTGATCTCATACTAGATTCTCTGGTGAGGAAAGTACTTTGGGATTATTGATAATTAATGGTGTAGTACAAATAGACAAGACCGTTGTTGGGGACCTACTGGACAGTTATTTTGCTCTTTGTGGGCATTTTTGTTTGTTTAATAGAAGATGTTTCAGGATTTGAGTATCTCTAAGAGCCTGGTGGGTTATGAACAACATGAACACAGCCTTCCCTTTGCCATCATTCAGCTCAAGGATTCTTTCCCTGAGAACTTACTGAACGCCTGCTCTGTGACAGGTGAGACCTGAGGATAGGGAAGGGCCTATGATAGAAACACGAATAAAAAAGACCCTGTTCGTGTACTGAATAAAAATGGTTGTGATGAGGTGCTATAGACACAGCTGTAAAAACTCTAAGGGCAAACAAAGGGCGTGCCAGTGAGGAAATTTCGTCCTGGGAGTTACAGAAGACCTAACACAAATTGCTTTAAACCATAAAATAAATTTTTTAGCACATTTAACTATTTCTTAGGCCTTTAGGAAAGGCTTAATCTAATGTCTTAGTGATTAAATCCATTCAGTTGATATGTATTGGGACCTGTACACATTAGTGTACAAGACAGACAAGGTTGATAGTCCCGTTGAACTTACATTTTAGTGGATGATACAGAGAGCAGATAAGAAAATATAAGAAAACGCCAAATGTTTGAAGAGAATTAAAACAAGGTGCTGTGATAGAGTGTAATTGAGTGGCTGCTTGGTTTTAAGTGCTCAGGTTCTCCAAGGAGATGACATTTAGGCTACAGTTTGACAAGAAGGAAGCCATCAGGCTAAGACTGGAGGCAAGAAGGGTTGCAGTAGGTGGGAGGAGCTTGGTGCAACTGAGGCTCAGAAAGAAGAACACAGGGAAGGGAGAGAGTAGTGGAAGCCTGCAGAAGGCAGACCACTCGCCACAGTAAAGAGCTTGAGTTTCACTCTGTGTGTGATGGAAAACACTGGAGGATTTCGAGCAGGGGAGTGACATTATCTAATTTGTATTTCAAACACAGGTGTTTATGGATGCTCTATTAGTTTTCTATTGCAGCCGTTTGGTAATTCAATAATTACCAAAACTTCTTTGCTGAAAACATTACAGATATATTGTTTCTCAGTTTTGTGGTCGGAAGTCAGCATGGCTCAGCTGCTTCCTCTGCTCAGCGTCTCATGCGGATGAATCTAGGCTCCTTTCTGAGGGCTCTTGGGATGAGTCCATTTCCAGCCTGACTCAGGTTGATGGCAGAATTCAGCGCCATGTGTTTGCAGAACTGAAGTTCTCATTTCTTGGCTGGCTCTTAGCTGAGGACCACCCTTAGGTCCTAGAGGCCTCTCTGTGGTCCTTGCTCATAGCCCCCTACATCTCAGGACCAGGCGACAGGGCGTCGGATCCTCACCCTGCTGCATCTCTTCTACCTCCTCTGCTGCGACCTTATGACTTCAGGTGGGAAATGTTCTCCACTTTTAAGGGCTCGTGGCATTAGATCGGACCCACCAGAAAATATAGGCTAATCTCCCCATCTTGAGGTTGGTAATCACATCTGCTGAGGCCCTTCTGCCAAGTGACAGGACATATTCACAGGCTCTGGAAATGAGGAAGTAAAGATGGAGGGGGCGCATTAGCGTACCACAGATGCTGTGTGGAAATTAGACTTGAGTGCACAGAGGGTGAGACTGAAGCAGGAGACCAGTATTAAGGATATTTCAGAAGTCAAGTAAAAGGTGCTGGTTTGGGGAACAGAATGGTGGTGGTGGAGAAGGAAGAGAAGTAGGGTTGATAGGACTTGCTGGTGGATTGTGCATCCAGAATAAGGGAAAGAGAGATCAAGGGTAATGCCTAGATTTTTTTTTGACTCAGTCTATGATGGTAGTGCCTTTTCTTGAGGTGGAGAAGATTGGTAGGATAGTCATTATTGGTGTTCAACAAATATTTCTGGTTCTCCCCTTTTCCTGTCCCCCTTTTGGTTGGGTGTGGCCTTGCAACCAGTTCTAGCCAATGGGATGTATCAATTCTGGGTCAGAACATTTAACTTTGAGTGCAAAATCCTTAAGAACTCTCTCTCCCCAATGGTGGCTGCTGCTCCATCAGCCTGGATCCTGGAATAAGTGTGGTGTGGCACAGAGCTGCCTGCCAACTTGTGTTCAATGTGTAGTTTAAGATGTAAACTTTTGTTGTGATTAAGTCGCTGAGATTCAGGGCTGTTTGTTATTGCACCACTGTCTTGCCTATCCTGACCTGACATACTAGGAAGAAGTAGGCCTTTTGCAGAAGCAGGAATAAAGAGTTATGACTTGGCCACGTTAAGTTCAAGAGGCTTAATCAATGGCGCGTCCAGGAAGTTGCCTCTGTGCCCACTTTACTGCTCTACTTCGATTCATATTAACATATTGCCTCCATTCTCATATTTCTGTTCCTGTTTCTAGAACAGCTGCCAGTGCTCTCAAGGTCTATATGCCCATGGTCCAGGTCCAGAAGGAAGAGAGTATACTTCCCAGATAGCTCAAAGGTCCAAGAATGGAGACATTCTGACCTGACATGGTTCGTGTGTCCATCTTAGAGCTGGTCACTGAGACTGTGGTGATGGCTTATGTTGACAACTTAGGCCAGTCAGTTTCTCCCTCTGGAACTGAATGTGAGACCAAGCCATGTAAATCATATGGCTAGGAAAACCAAAATATTATTGGGAAGGGAGAAGATGGGAATAGACGCTGGGAATGCATGTCCACTACAAGAGAAAAAAGCATTTTCAAGTTCCTGTTGTAGGTCTGGCATGGTCCTTGGTACTTTGCATACACCATCATAGTGGCAATCCCATTGTTCATGGAAGCCATTGTGAGCACTGAAAATCTCAGCTAAAATGGACAGAGATGTCATGTATGTAACCTTCATCCATGCACAGATTTATTTTGACAAACATTTTTCCCATAGAAGTTATGAAAACAATAAGTAACATTTTTTCCATTGCTGCGACTACAATAATTAGCCATGTAGAGAGATGTCTGAAAAACCCATAGTCTGCCCACTTGTGGAATGGGTGTTACCTGCATTGCCCACATTTTCTTCTCAGAGTTTGTCCCCTGAGCCTCGGCTTCACAGGCAGGAGACCACGTTCATGATCCCTGCCCACAGCTGTCTTACCCAAGGTGGGCTATCAGATTCTTCTCTGTGTATTTGGAAAATGACTTAGGGACTCTGATCAGTCTGGGGCAATGTGAATTGTGAAGTCATGGGGCTGGAGCAGCTGTGTGCATGACAAAGCCAGCCTGCAGAAAGAGTGAAGCAGACACAAACAATGAGCAAAAAGAAGCCATGTGGCCCCTCAGCGAGGCAGGGAGAGACATCCTAGGGTTTTTTTCTTCTCCATCTGACAATTTTTTCCTTTTAGTAGGAGTATTTGGTCTCTCTGGATGTTAATGAAATCACTGATAGATACACTGGGATAGACACATTGTGTAGCTACACTGATACTACACAAATGATGTTGTGTCCTTCTCAAGGTATCACACCTAGAGGCACATGATATCCCTTTTCAATGATATTAATTTTGATCACTTAGTTAAGGTGTCCAATTACCCTCTGTATAATTATTAATTATGAAAGGATAAATAGTAAGTGGTGTGGGGAGATATTTTGAAACCAAAAACCCTGTTCATCAATCCTCGTTCCTCCCCTTAGATTTACCACCCATCCCTGACATTATTATTTCAATGATTCCCATTCTTTCAGATGTGGGCAGTGAAAGTCCTTCAAGCTGGCTCTTGTGTGTTGTTGTTTTGTTTTGTTTTTTTACATGCACCATCATTTATCCTAGCCTTTCCTCTCTTCCTGGTACAAGACATTCCATGCTTACTTTGTATGGTCCCTTCCCCAGCCCTGTAATCAACCGTTTCTCCGAGGAGCCCTGGTCATTTTAATGGGAAGTGGTATTTAGAAACCAAAATCTGGATGCTAGGTGTGCTCATTGCTATTGACTATTGTGGCTTCTAGGCTTTTTCGGTGGACTATATGAAGAACTACACACACACACCCCTACACACGCACAAACACAGATAGGCAAGCATGAGAAAATTTACATACATCTATGTGTGTAGACACAAATATATACGTACATGTACACATATAAATACACATGCACATGAATCTGTGCGGATACAGCCAATGCCAATCCAATTCCACAGGGTTCTTCCTTGCCTTCCCTAAATAAAGAAAAAATCCATAATTTATATTTCCCTACTTCCACATTGAGAATGCTGGCTCCCAATATTATTAACCCCAAATCACACACTAGTTTCAGAATTGCTCTCCCTATAAATGTGTGTGAAAATCAAACCTACTCAGAAGAATTCAACATTTGTTTGCAGTTCTTTCTTTTTCTTCAACTGAGAGAATACAAAGTACTGTGTTCAGACGTCATGAATTAATTCTGCACTGCTCTTCATTCTGGTTATTACTCTGTTGAAATACAGTTGGGACCACTGGTTTATGTTTGCATTTAGTTTTAGGGTTCCTCCCATCCATGCTGATCTAACTTTTTTAATATTTAGAACATTAACATGATTCCAAAAGTCAAAACAATCAAAAAGACATTCTCAGGGAGGCGTCAGCCCCTGCATTCTCTCTCCTGTCCCACTGCCCGAGTCTGCCCCCCGGACATAATCCATTCTATTCGTTTCTGATTTATCCTTTCTTTGTTTCTTTTCACAAAAATAAGCAGATGTGTGTATGTTTTCTTATTTTCCATTTTTCCTTACACAAAATGAATATATATTCTCTTGCACTTTGCTCTTTTTACTTAACAATATATCCTAGAAATTGTTCCATATCTTTTCATAAAGATTTTACTCACTCTTTTTAACAGCTGTTTAGTCAAGTTAAGACCACTAACATTTCCTGATTGATATATTTGGTCTTAATGCTCTCATATTATTTTGTTATAATTACTGTGTGTATTATATTAACTGTGTTTCTTCATGTAACGTGTTGACTTCTCTCTTTCTAAAATTATTTTTTGTGTTTAGGAAAGCTTATATTTTGTTTCACTGGTTACCTTTGAATTTGTACCTTTTATGCTCTCTATTGGGCATAAATGAGAAAAACTCATTGAACTTTTCCTATCTAGTGTTCAGTTTTAAAGGCATCTGCTGATTCTCACCTGTTACCTATTCAGCAATCAATGACCACGCTCCACTTTTCCCTCCCTCCCTCCTCTTCCTTTCAGTTGTAACTTTTGTTGTATTTTTCCTACTTTGTCAGAACACATTCTGTTTACTTTTATTTCTTCACCCATATCTCTGCCTATTGTCAGGTTCTTATATTTTAGCTGAAGTGATACAGTATTATTTGACAGTATCCTGTAATAAAGATGCATACTGTAAACCCTAAAGCAATCGCGCCCTCTCCCTCTCTCCATATATATATATATGTATTCTCTCTCTCCCTCTCTCTCTCTCTCTATATATAATTATGTGTAATATATATAAGATAGAGATCTATATCTGTATATATTCTCAAAGTGTGGTAAATAGCTATATAAAATTATCTAATAAAATTGAATTTGTTATCCAAAACCTTTCCAGAGCGCCCACTTCCGTCCATAATGCAGCATGAGGAATTCTGTAGACCTGCTTCCCGGTGAAACAAGCAGAAGTGGGAAAACTATTTTTAAAAGCCAGCCATTTAAAGTCTCTGGAGATTATTTTAAGGTCATACAGAAAACAAAGAAACATCTATTCAAGGAAATCTATTAAAACTTGGTAAAAACAGTAAGAGTCTGCAGCATTTGAACCACAACCTGTTCCCACCCTCTCTCCCCCCTCCCAGTTCAGCATGACAGAAACTCCACTCCAGGCAGGTGTGGCTGAGAGCGAGAGCGAGAGCGAGGGCTCCCTCTCCGCCAGCTCCCAGCTGATGACTATGGTATCTTTCCAGGAGGGGCAGGTCACCAGCATCTCTCACCTCCCAACCCCAGCGATATGTTACAGAGACTGAATTCCAGGCAAGTGTGGCCAAGAGGTTTGGGGCTGCCGTGTTCCACCCAGGACCTACAGCGGGTGGAGGCTGTGAAAATTAAGGGGAAAGCTCATTTAAAATGATGTCAGAAGGTCAGAGGGGAGAGCTCCCACACAGTACCACTCAGAGGTCAATTACAGGAAACACCGTCACTTACAGACCCCAAGAGAAAAAAAGCCTTAACAGGAAAATAGTCAATTACAGACTTCAACAGAAAGAAGTCCTCAACAGGAAAGAGTCATTAACTAAAGGAAGAAATGTACATTGCATCCCAAACAGAAATCACTACCCCAGCAACTCAGCTAATGAGAAAACATCACCACCCTGAACTCTTGCTTTTCTACAACAGACTTTTTGCTCAAAACAACCCCTCCCAAGGTCCTCGTTTTTCCTCTACAAAATAAGCTTCCTCTCCCTGTTTGGTTGTATTTGCCTGTGGCCTGCCATAGCATGCACACCCCGAATCGCAATTCTTTGGCTATTCCTAAATCAACTGGTTTTGCTGGTAAAATAACTGGCTGTTTTATTTTTAAGGTTGGCAAGGCTCCACCTCAGGGATGGAACACTGAAAACACGAAGGGCAGAGGTTTGATGCCACCCGCCCTCCCCCGGGGTTCTGCTCCTAAAGCAGGACTGTCGCCCAGAAGTGCCTTCCTCTCTTTGCCTCCAACTCCTACGACCTAGCTGTCATGCTCCTTGGTATTTACCCAAATGTATTGAAAACTTATGTCCACACAAAAACCTGCACACGCATGTTTATAACAGCTTTATTCATAATTGCCAAAACCTGGAAGCAACCAAGATGCCCTTCAGGAGGTGAATGGATAAACTATGGGACATCCAGACAATGGAATGTTACTCACTGCTAAAGTGAAATGAGCTATCAAACCGTGAGAAGACGTGGAGGAACCTTAAATGCATATTATTAAGTGGAAGAAGCCAGTCTGAAAAGGCTACATACTGTATGATTCCAACTATATTATATTCTGGGAAAAAGCAAAACTATGGAGATAGTAAGATCAGTGGTTGCCAGAAGCCGGTGGGGAAAAAAGGAGGAAGAGGAAGACAGGATTTTGGGGGAAGTGCTCTGTATGATACCATAATGGTGGATATATGTTGTTATACATTTGTCAAAACCCACAGAACGTACAACACCAAGGATGAGCCCTAATGTGAACTATAGATTTCGGGTGATAATGATGTGTCAGCATAGGTTTCATCGATTGTAACAAATGTACCACTCTGGTGGGAGATGTTGATAGTGGGGGAAGCTGTATGGGGTAGGGTAGGAGGTATATGGGAAATCTCTGTACGTTCTGCTCAATATTGCTGTGAACCTAAAACTGCTCTAAAAAATAAAGTTTAATTTTTTAAAATTGATGAAATGAAAATCGGACTTTGCTCCAAACTAACAAAGAAAATAAAATGCAGAGCATTTGAGCCTGCTGTGTAACAGCCACGTTATAAAACATAAAGAACTACTCCATGGTCAGGTGGAGTTTTTCCAGGCTGACGATATTTTGAAGGATTCAGCTTATTAGCAGCTGAGATTTCAACGTAAATCATTAGCCTATTAATATTTCCGTGATGCTTTAGGTTAAGGTACAAACTCCATAAGTGATACTTTAAGCATTCTGACACGAAACAGTGAGTCCTCTGTCAAATCTAAGCAGCTTTCTTTCTGACTACCAAAACCTAACGGTACTTGTTACATTAAGATACTTAAAATTAATTTTCCCTTCACGTATATGATCCACTTCATCCAACTTAGGTTGTAATGCGAACTGTTTACTAACATTTTCTAATGTCCTTCCCAGAGGCTTGGAGGAAGGCAGCACAGTGGCTGGGTTCTGCCCCAGCATCGTCCCTTGCCAGCACTGTGACCTTAGACACGAAACACACGGACTCAGGAAACCGTCTCAGTTTCCTGAACTGTAAATAGATTAAATTGATAGTCTCAGCCCATAAGGTTTTTGAAAGGATTAAATTAGTTAATAATTTAAAGCTCTTAGAACTAGGCATGAAGTAAGCACCAAATAAATATTTATTGCTGTTAACATAATTTTGACACTTCTTAAAAGGGAGTTTGGCTTGCGTGATTATTCCTTTTACCCTATGGTATAAAATGTTTACCCCCCGATGCGACTAGACCTTCTATTAATAGACACTTGCCCCCTTTTTCTACTCCATGACCTTTTGAAACACTTTGTGCCATCAGCAGAAAGCCAGTCTGACTTCCCAGTAGAGAGCACTGGCCCCTACTTGAACATTCCAGGCATGGTCCCATCCCCGGGCGTTTCCAGGGGCCACCTCTCAGCCTGTGCTTCTCTTCCTTCTCAGTTCCACAGGCCTCTCTCCATTCGGCTCTGTTCCAATCGTACCTTCTAAGAGAGGCCCTGCCCCACTCACTCTAACCCTGCTTCCTACCATCCTCCGTTGGCACCCACAATTATATTTCTGCTAGTTCGACTTTCTGTCTCCTCCGCTAGAATGTACGTTTCAGGAAGGCCAGGACCTTGTCTTGTCCACTGCTCTATCTTCTGCTTCCAGGTCCCACTGTAATTGGGTCGCCCTGGGCTCCCTCTGTAAAAAGCAGCCTGCACTCTCTCTCTTATTCTGCTTTCCTGTTCTTTATAGTCTGCGTTGCCATCTTGTTCCTTATTTATTTTTCATGTCCCCCACTAGAACAGTGGAACACCTGTCACCCATTAGATAATAAATAACTGTTAATGAACAAAGAGTGTCTGGCATATAACAGGCCTTCAGCAAATGTGCTGGAGGAATAAATGTCCCTGAAGATGTCATGGAAAGACTAAAGGAGGGCTAGATTTCCCATGGTCCATCAAAACATAGTAGAAATTTCCATTAGAAGAGACTCAATGATAGCCCCATTATATCTGACGTAAGCACGCTGGTTCCACTATTAAGTCAAGAGTGCTAAGCTCAGGGCCCCTCAACACAGCCCAGAAACCCCACTGTGTTGCTGGTGGACTTACCCTCCTTCTCGCTTTCCACAACTATTCCAAATCTTCTCCTGTCTTGAAACCTCTGGCACCCTCCCCATCCTACTCTCAGTAGATAAAACCATGTATTAGTTATCTATTACTGTGTAACAAATTTCCCCAGAACTTAATGGCTTAAAACATGAGAAGCATTGATTATCTCATAGCTTCTGTGGCTCAGGAACCCCAGTGTGGATTAGCTGGCTGCCTCTGGCTCAAGGTCTCTCACTAGGTTCCGGCCACACTGTCAGTGGGGTCTGTGGTGTCCTTGGAAGGCTCAGCTGGGGCAGGACCCTCTTCCAAACTCGCTCCACGGTTGTTGGCAGTATTTTGTTCCTTGCAGGCTGTTGGCTAGAGGCCTCCCTCAGTTCCTCACCTGTGAGCCTTTCCATAGTGTGGCTCACAACATGGCAGCTGGCTTTCCTCAAGTGCCCATGCATGAGAGAGGGGCCAAGACAGGGGCCACTGCCTTTCAGGTTATCTCATATCTGAAATCACATCCATTTCTCTGCCATGTTGTATTTGGTGGGAGCAAGTCACTAGCCCCAGCCCACACTCGAGGGATGACACAAGGGCACGAGCATCAGGAGACATCGCCAGGGGCCGTCTTAGAGGCTGCCTGCCACACCCCACTTCCACTCTGACAGAGAAAATAGAAGCCGTGGCACGAGGATTTTCTCATCTTCTGCTCCTTGCTCTGCCCTGTCCTCTTATCCTTTCCTCCTGGAGCCATAGAGGAGCGGCCCTCCCGCCTGTGGTTTGGTTCCCATTTGGATCCCTCTTCTCAGGATGCTTCCATCATTGACTATCCCTCCCTCATTACAGTCAGTCTCTCGATTCAACTGGATCTTTCCCATCAGCTTCCCAGTGAACTCATGACTCTTCTCACAGAAACAAACCAACAAAACCACAAACCGAACCAATCTGAAACCTCATTCATCCTCTCCTTCCAACACGTATCTCTCTATTTCTCGCCATTATTTTTTTTTTCTTAAAGATTGGCACCTAAGCTAACATCTGTTGCCAATCTTTCTTCTCCTCCTCCTCCCTCTCCTCCTCCCCCTCACGCCCTCCTCCTCCTCCTCCTCCCCCACAGCCCCCCAGTGCGCAGTCGTATATTTTAGCTGTAGGTCCTTCTGGCTGTGCCGTGTGGGGGACGCCGCCTCAGCATAGCTTGATGAGCAGTGCCATGTCCACGCTCAGGATCCAAACCAGCAAAACCCTGGGCCACCTAAGCAGAGCACGTGAACTTAACCACTCGGCCATGGGGCCGGCCCTGTCTCTCCTTTATTTAATAGTCCAAATGCCCTCCCCCTCCCCCAAAAAGCTGCATGTCGTCACTTTTCAATCCACTCCAAGGTAGCTTTTGGCAGGCTTACTTGACGAGCGGAGTTCTCGCCGGTATCACCAATGACTTCATGAGTTCTGGTGCACGTTTTAGTCCTGTGCTCTCTTCCTTTGAAGCATTGGTGACCACGGCATCCTTCCTGCAGCACGCTCTCCCCGTGCCCTTTAAGACAATGCTCTCCTGGTTCAGTTCTTGCTTCCCTGGCCTCCGCTTCTCCAGCTCTTGCACAGGAACATGCCCTACTCCTCACCCTTCTGATGTGGGCGCTCCTCGGGGCTCAGGCCTGGGACTTCCCTCTCACCCTGCATTTTTCTCCTCTTGATGATCTTTCCATGTCCTGGCTTCCGGGGCCACCTGATACCAATGACCCATAAACTGATGGCTCCAGTGCAGACTTGTGGACGTGCTGGCCCATTTGACACGTCTTCCTTGATGTCTCAAAGGCAGTTCAAGCTCAAGATGTCCAAAAGCAAACTCAGTTTTGTCTTCCACCAAACCTGTTCCTTTCTCAGTGTTCTCTGGTGTGTCAGTTTCCCATGGCTGTTGTAACAAGTTCCCACAAACTCAGTGGCTTAAAACTACAGAAATGTGTTCTCTCACAGTTCTGGAGACGCGACTCTGACATCACGCCTCCCTCGGAAGGTCGGTCCCGGGGAGAGTCCCTCCTTGCCTCTCCTGGCTTCTGGTGGCTCCAGGTGTTCTTGGCTTGTGACGGCGTAACTTCAGTCTCTGCCTTTGTCTCCGCACGGTCTTCTCCTCTTCTCCTTATGTGCCTCAGATCTCCGTCTGCCTTTATCTTAGAAGGACCTGGAAAAATCCAGACGATCTCATGAAATCCTAACTTAGTTACATCTGCAAAGAAATTTGTATCCAAATAAAGTCACATTTACAGGTTCTGAGGTTCTGAGACATGGCCATCTGAGGAGACCGTAACTCAGCCCACCACATCTAGCTCAGTGCATGGCACCTTCATCCAGCCTGTTGTTCAAGCCGGAAGCCTCATGACTACCCTGTGCCATCTTTTCGCTTGTTCCCAGTGCCCGACACATCCATAAGCCACTTTACTTCCTCTGCATCTCTAGTATCTGTCCACTTCTCCCTCTTTACCACAACCTAATCTAAGTGGTCATCACCTCTCACCTGGAGTCCCATAGCGGCCTTCTGCCTGTTGGCACCTGTGCCCTACCATCCGTTCTCCACACCGTGGACCTGTTCCAAAATGCAAACCTGATCGTGCTGCCCCGCCTCCTCATCGCCCACCTCTCCACTGCTCCTGGGCAATGGACCAATAACAATGGCACAGTCTATGTTAAAAGTCAACATGACAGATGAGGACAAACTTTAAACTGTGAAGCCTTTAAGAAGATGGTACAGCACACGCAAAGAAACATTTTGTAAAACAATGAAGAGGAGTCACTCCAGACATGGATGGCTTTGAACTTGTCCTGTTCTACACCCAACGATTTATTACACTGTGACCTTACTGGGCCCCTTCCTTAGTCTGTAAGAAAACAAAGTCGATAGACACCGGTGTGCTAAAAAGCGTCTGCCCCGCTTCAGCACGCATCGTGGAGTAAACCCTGAGACGGCTGGGTCCCTCCGAGTGTTCCTGAGCAGCATTTACACTCACCGTGTCTGCTTTCTCCAAGCTCCTCTTTCCTTATCATTCCTCTGCCGTAACACCCGAATGTGAGCTGTCCAAATGGTTTCACAATGAAGTGCCTCTAGGTTACCAGCTTTTATATTCTTGTCACTACAAAGCAGTCTACTCCAATTTGTGTTCTGATGGTAGCTTAATGGAGACCTTATAGGCCCAAAAGACGCCAATCTCTAGCGTAAAAAATATGACGTTCACCAATCAATCATGAACCACCTGCTGGGTATCCACGATACAGTCGGTACTGTGCTCATTCCACTCTGGCAAGGGTTTTGGCCCCAAAACAGGGAGATGGAGAGCAAGGTGATTTTACACAATTGAAATATTTCCTTTACAATTTCTGTGTCTTCAGGATAGGCTTGACTGTGCTGCAGAAACAAACAGCCCTAAAATCTCAGTGGCTTAAAGCGATGAAGGCTTGTTTCCCACTCTTGCTTCATACCCAGCAGGTTGACTGGGGCTTTACGTCAGGCTGTCCCCCTTCCTAGACCAGTTGATGGAGCAGCCTGTCCGTGGTGTTTCTGGTCGCTATGGCAGAGGGAGAGATGGCTTTTGGGGGTCTTGCATGGGTAATTAAATGCCCTGACCTGGAAGTGATACAGGTCTCTTCTGCTCAATACTCACTGGCCAGAATAGTATTATGGCCCCACTCAACCACCAGGGGCTTCACAGTGCCCCCTATGGTGTGCCTGGAAAGGGAGAGAAGTGGAAATCCTGGCAAACCACACAAAAGATTATCACAGTCTCTCTTTCTTATCGCTAAATATTTAGCTCACCCTTCTTCTCAACAAGCAATATATACTTACACACCTCCCCCCAGGGGAAATAACCCCAAAGTTCCATCCAATCGTGGCATCTGGCTTAAAGGACCTATGAGTGATGCACAGGAATCTCTAAATCGGGTCAAAGGAGGCACTGTCTCCATCCAGAGAGTTAAGAACTAAACGCCAGCTTACCTACCCACTTCCAAAGTTATTGCCCCCCTCCCAATGTACAAAAACGGAGTAGTCATAGTGTTACAGCCTCTCAGTTGGTTACAGGCCCTGATATTGGTTCCCCTACATTGAACCCAGCAGATATGGGGTGAAAACCAAAAGCACTCACCCCCGTTCCCTGCTCCTTCAGTTACAATCGTGTGTAAATATCTGTCTCTTTAACCTTTGATCCCTGAGCTTTACAACCAAACGGAAGTTACAAGTTGTTCAAGGCCAGGTGGCCTCACACTCACACGAAAACTATGGCTCATCGCAGGTCCTTAAAGTTTATTACAGGCAAACGTGTCCAGAGAACATGAAGAAACCCAAGCTTCACAGGCCCAAATCCTCGGCTTCCTGGCGCCAGAGTCCACCACGGAGACAGACAGCCAAGGACACGGCCTGCGGAATCCCTTATCTCCCTGCGGGCTGCAGGCAGCCAAAGGCTGATGGGAAACCAGCGAGGTTACAGGCTTCCCCCTCCCCACATCCCTTGCAAACCTTTAGAACCCTTCACCCCTTGCTTGAGAGAGAGCTAGCACTTCTTAAGGCGCTAGCCATTGCTTTGCTCCCTCTGCCTGGCAAAGACAGTAAAGTTGTTTTTTCTCTTCACCCAAGACTCTGGTCTCATTATTTGGATTGGCACTGGGATTAGAGACTGAACTCTCAGTTACAATAGGCTAACCACAGCCAACAAAGCCTTCAGCGAGGGGAAGAAGGGAAAGCTCCCAGACACTCAACCACTTCCCCTTCTCTGGTGTATTTGTTGCACTTAGTGTTTACATAGCGTCATTTCTCTGCCAGGAATCCATGTAAGTGCTGTATCAATTGAGTTACTGCTCACTAAAAGCCTATGAGAAAGTATGATTATAACCCCATTTTCAGGTGAGAAAATTCAAGCAATTCATTTGTTCAAGGTCACCCAACTAGTACACGCTGGAGCTGGGGTTCTAACTCAAACACCTGGCTCCAGAGTCTGCTCCTAACCATTAGGCTATGCTGCCTTTGCAGAATATCTTCATCTTTAGAGATTCATTTACAGGTAAAATTCTCAGTTAAACTTGCAACCTAAACGTGGGGTAATGCTTATTATGAGTCGTACGTTTTAGTCTTGGAGGGAACAGATTTGGTATTGGAATTGCCCGTGCCTGCTGCTCCTTCATGCTGCTGTTTTCACCCAGGACGAGCTGGCCGGACGTTCGCACCTCTCATAGGTGGGTCTCACTGTGAGATGGAGCGCACATGGAGCTCTCCCTGCTCTGTTGGTGGAGCTTCTGGATCCAAAGCAGGAGGTATTTTTTAAGACTGCCTTGATTGCTGGCTGTGGATGCGTGAACCCAGTGCCACCTGAGACCATGTTCTCCTCCAAGGGAAGGAAGCCCAGGAGAAGATGGAGCCAGCGTGCAGAGGCAGAGGTGCGTGAGAGAACCTTAGCAGGATTCGCATCCCAGGTTCCAGTCCTTCCTGGGGATCCTTGCAGGGTGGTAGGCCCTTTCCTTCTTCTCTTGAACAGTTTGTTCAAACTGGAATTTTGTCCCTTGCAATCAAAATGGTAGATTTACCATAATTTATTTAACCAATCTCCTACTGATGCCTTTGAACTTTTCTAATGCTTTTGTTAATGCAAATAATGCTTGAAAAACCTTCTTGTTCTTTGAGCCTGATTGAGTATGTCAAGAGGATGATCCTAAAAGTAGAATTGCTCTCTACTTTTGAAAAGTTATTGATGCTGTTAAAATGTATCAATACTTTATTTATTAATTTTTTTTAGGAAGATTAGCCCTGAGCTAACTGCTGCTAATCCTCCTCTGTTCGCTGAGGAAGACTGGCCCTGAGCTAACATCCGTGCCCATCTTCCTCTACTTTATATATGGGGCACCTACCACAGCATGGCATGCCAAGTGGTGCCATGTCCGCACCTGGGATCCGAACTGGCAAACCCCAGCCTGCCAAAGCGGAACGTGTGAACTTCAGCGCTGCGCCACTGGGCCGGCCTCCTGCATCAATACTTTTAAAAATGTACAGATATTGTTAACCCTAATGCAGAGTGCCAATGCGCAAACTCTTCAGTAGTAAACGAGGAGCCCAATTCCTCATGTCCTCACCAGCACTTGCTATAATCAGTCTTTTTATTTCTTGACAATTGGTTGCAAATAAGTAATCTCTTTGCTTTAATTTGAATTTCTCTAACTTGTACAATTAAACATCCTTTCATATTTATTGATCATTTGTTACTGCTTTTTACATTCAATTTTTTTTATCTATCTGAGATTTATTTAGATGTAAGGAATAAGGTGAGGGTCCAGCTTATTTTTCTAAACACATAGTGGCTTTTTGACACTACACTGCTCTGAAAATCTACCTTTATCACAAAATTAATTTCCTTATATACTGGGGTCCACTTATGAACTTTCCTTTCTATACTATTAATTTGTCCCTCTGGTCTTACTGATTCTTATGATAAATGAAAATGGAATAAAATAATCTGTCATGTGAAACAGATTCTAAAATGGGTGCAAAAATGAAATCCGGCTCTATGCTGTTTACACGAGACATACCTGAAGCAAAAGAACACCACAGATTTCAAAATTAAAGGACACACAAAAATATACTGTACAAAGCAGATGCAAACCAAAGAAAGCATGGGTAGCAATATTATCATCAAATATAGAAATCATGGGCAAAAAGCATTAAATGAGTCAGAGGATCATTTTATAATAATAAAGGTTACAGTCCTCAGTGAAGATAAACATTATGTACTTTTATGCACCAAATAACACAGCATTGGGAATGTATGAAAAAAAAACTATAGGGAATACACGGAGAGAGAGACGAGCACAGAAGTAGAGTGAGACATACCACTCTCAAAACCTGTCAGGCTGGGGCTGGCCCAGTAGTGGAGTGGTTAAGTTCGTGCACTCCACTTCAGTGGCCCAGGTTTCTCAGGTTAAAGATCCTGGGCATGGACCTATGCACCACTCATGAAGCCATGCTGTGGTGGTGTCCCACTTACAAAATAGAGGAAGATGGGCACAGATGTTAGCTCAGGGACAATCTTCCTCAAGCAAAAAGAGGAAGATTGGTAACAGATGTTAGCTCAGGGCCAATCTTCCTCACCAAAAAAAAAAAACAAAACAAAAACAAAAACCTGTCAGGTCAACTACATATATCTATGAAGATAGAGAAGTGATTTAGTTATAATATTTATACATACATAGAATGAATTTTTTAAGTTTGTGATTATCTAAAATTAGAGGTTGGTCTGAAAAGGTCAAAATATATTTATTAGCTTTAAAATTAAAATATTATCTCTTGGTTCCCTGCTATGGTACGAATGTTTGTGCCCCCCAAAATTCATATGTTGTAATCCTAAGCCCCAAAGGTGACAATGTTAGTAGATGAGACGTTTGGGAGGTGATCAGGTCATGAAGGCGGAGCCCTCAGGATTCCTAGAAGGAGATCCCTCAGAGCTTCCTAGCCTCTTCCCCCATGTGAGTACACAGCAAGAAGTCTGCGACTCGGAAGAGACCTTCACCCAACCACGCTGGCACCCTCATCTCAGACTTCCAGCCTCCAGAACTGTGAGCAATAAATGTCTATTGTTTATAAGCCACCCAGTTTGTGGTATTCTGTTATAGCAGCCCAAACAGATTAAGACATTCCTCTCATAGAAAGAATGAAGAGCCAAGATTCTTTCCATCCTCTCCTCTTCCATCACTCCTGCTGCCACTGGCGTGATTTTTGTGACCCCTTACATTTCTTGCATAAGCTGCCTAATGTAAAAATAATAACATCTTAATAAGTAAATGCTGATTTATGGCCACAATTGCTGGTCATTTTAACCTAATAATTTTGTTTACTTAGATTCAAGGCTCACCACAAACTTTATTCTTCATATTCATAAGTTCTTTATTTTGATTCTTCTTTTAATGTGTGTTCCATCAACTAATGCATATCATTTAAGAAGCATTTGTGAGTTCCTAGCTCAAAGGCTTTCTTCCACCATACTCTGCAAATAATTGTTCCATTGTCTTTTGGCATCTTGAGTTTTGGAGGAAAGTCTGAAGCCAACGTGAAATTTCCCATGATAAGCAGACCTTATCCTGCCCTGATGCTTGTAGAATTTGCATGCATCCTGATGGCTTTGTACCAATTTGTCTTGTTACAGTAAGAGAATCCTTTTAGTATACAAATTACAGGCACCCTTCTATTTTATCTGGAAATTTGATTTTGTTTCATGTGTTCTGTTCTTTTCAGGAAAATCCACTGTGTGTTGCATCTTTACTGTCGGCTTCCATATCCATCATCCAATCACATTTCTCCTCCACCTTTGCCTCTTGCACTTGATGGGTTCTCCCCTCAGACCTCATCTCCATGGCAACTGTACAGAATTGATTCCAAGGTACTTCTGAGGTGGTTTTCATTTTATAAAGCTTTTCCCCTCAACTCATTCTCCAGGAGGCACTTTCCCCCTCCTTCTGTTGTTTAGTGCTCTTGTCTTTGACCTCTTGCCCCTCCTGTTTGAACTCTTGCCTCATTGGCTTGCTTTAATTTCTTTGATGGTTTGGAGAAGTTTTCTCTAAATGTTTCTCAATTGCGTGATCTAATTCTTGTTCAAGAATGTATTTTTAATCGGCTCTGCCTGCCCCCATTTTTGTAATATCTAGGCCTAAGTCCCACGTTGCTTCTTTTCTGGGCATCATTTCATGGGAGTGGCTCTATCTCAGCCTGCCTGAGACTTGCCTGATGCCATCACCCTTCTTTCCTGATAATCTGGGCATTGTTTGAATTCTTCCTTTAGAAAGAGAGGTGAAGAACCAGTTATTGACTGTTTATAATGAAATATCTGCTCACTCCTTCAGCTGCTGGAGAATGGGTGAGAGGAGCGAGAAGTGAGCTGGAGTAAGTCTGCCTTGACTTGGGGATGTTGCCTGCAAAGTTTTTGCACGGTTCTCTTCTGCTATTTCAGGCACTTCTCTCTTTAGGGAAGCAAAGCGACATGGCAGCAGACCCCAGATCAAGGTAAAGACCTACAGCTCTGGACTGCTTGTCTGTTGTGACCTTACAAACCACCCCAATACCTAACAACAGAAAGCAGCAATTTATTATTCTATCCTACAGTGCTGTGGGTTGACCGGGCTCTGCTGTTCTCAAGGCTCATGCTGTTGCATGCCGATGGCACGTAGTGCTAGAATCATCTGAGGGCTTCTTCATTCACACGTCTGGCACCTGGGCCAGACTAGCTAGAATGGCTGGAGCCAGTGGGACATCTGTCTCTCCATGTGGCCTCTCCAAATGGCTAACTTGGGCTTTCTCACAGTGTGGTGGGCTGAGTGTAGCTGGACTTCTTACACGGCAACAAGCTACCCCTATGCAAGAGTTCTAAAAAGCACAAGTTGGCCTTTAGACAGAGCAACCAGAGAGCTCCTGTCCTTAGCATGCCTGTGACCCAAATCGGGGTGGCAGAGATTGGAGGAATAGACAGCTGACTACGGGGACAGAACCACTCTCGCTCTGTCTTAGGGTTGCAAAAAAGGAGTGGGGTGCTCTGAGCACGTGGGTCAAGGTAAGCCTGTGCTTCTCAAACTTTGAAGTGCACGGAAACCAGCCAGTGGGTTTTGATAAATGCATAGTGGCCTGTATCCACCGCTACCATTACAGTGTCATACGGAAGAGTTCACTGTCCTAGAAAATCCCTTGTGCTTCACCTGCTCAAACCGCTACTCAAACCCCTGGAAATCACTGATCTGCTTACCATTTTTATAGTTTTACCTTTTTCAGAAGTTATATAACTGGGATCATACAGTACACAGCCTTCTCAGACTATCTTCTTTCATTTAGCAATGTGCATTTAAGATTCATCCATATCTTTGTGTGGCTTTATATTACATTCCTTTTTATTGATGAATAGAAAGTATTCCATTTGGGTTGCTTCCAGTTTTGGGAGATTGTGATTACAACTGCTATAAATATTAGTATGCAAGTTTTGTGTGGACATAAGTTTTCAAATCAGTTGGGTGAATACCTAGGAGCATGATTGCTGGGTCATGTGGTAAGACTGTTTATCTTCATAAGAAACCATCAAGCAGTCTTCCAAAATGGTTGAACCATTTTGCATTCCCACCAGCAATGAATAAGAGTTCCTCTTGCTCTGCATCCTTGCCAACAATTGGCATTATCAATTTTTTGCATTTCAGCCATTCTAATAAGTGTATAGTGGTATTTTATTGTTGTTTTAACTTCCATTTCCCTAATGACAAATGATGTTGAGTATCTTTTCTTATGTTTATTTGCATCTCTAAATCTTGTTGGATGAAGTTTTTGCTCAGATCTTTTGTCCATTTTTTAATTTGGTTGTTTGTTTTCTTATCATTGAATTTTAAAAATTCTTTGTATATTTTGGATGCGAGTCCTTTATCAGATATGTGTTAATAATATTTTCTCCCACACTGTGGCTTGCCTGTTCATTTTCTTAACAGAGTCTTACAGAGAGAAGAAGTTTTTAATTTTAGTAAATTCCAGCTTATCAATTTTTTTCATTCATAGATTGTGCCTTTAGGGTTGTTCCTAAAAACTTATCATCAAACTCTAGGCCAAGAGGATTTTCCTCTATGTTTTCTTCTGGACATTCTGTAACTTTGTGTTTTACATTCAGGTCTCTGAGCCATTTGAGTTAATATGTGTGAAAGGTATAAGGTCTATATCTAGGTTCATTGTTGTGCATATGGATGTCCAAATATTCCAGCAATGTTTGTTGAAAAGATTATCCTTTCTCCGTTGAGTTGCCTTTGTGTCTTTGTCAAAAATTAGTTGACTAAATTTGTGAGTCCATTTCCAGGCTTTCTTTAGATTGATCCATGTGTGTATTCTTTTGCCAGTACTACACTGTCTTGATTACTGTGGCACTATAGAAAGTCTTGGAATTGGGTGGTGTGAGTCATCCCACTTTTTCCCTCTTCAGTATTGTGTTGGCTATAAGTCTTTTGCCTTTCCAAATAATCTTGAGAATCAGTTTGTTCATATCTACTGCTATGGACTTAATGTTTGTGTCCCCTCAAAGTTCATATATTGAAGCCTTCATGACTGTGATGATATTTGGGAGCTGGGCCTTTGGGAGGTAATTAGATCATGAAAATAAGAGTCCTCATGAATGGGAGTAGTGCCCTTATAAGAAGATACATAAGAGAGATGATCTTTCTCTCCACCATATGAGGACACAGCAAGAAGGCAGCCATCTGCAAACCAGGAAAAAAGCGCTCATCAAGAACTAAGTCAGCCAGCTCCTTGGTCTTGGACCTCCCAGCCTTCAGAACTGTGAGAGATAAAAGCCTGCTGTTTAAGCCATTCAGTTTATGGTATTTTGTTATACCAGCCCAAGATGACTAAGACATCTACAAATAGCTTACTGAGATTTTGATTGGGATTGCATTGAATCTATAGATCAAGTTAGGAAAAAAATGAGATCTTGATAATATTGAATCTTCTGATCCATGAACATAGACTATCTCTCCATTTATTTACATCTTCTTTGATGTCTTTCATCAGTGTTTTGTAGTTTTCCAAGTGTTATCCTGTATATATTATCTAAGTATTTCTTTCTTATTCTTGGTGCTATTATAAATGGTATTTTTTATTTCAAATGTAATCTGTTCATTAATGGTATGTAGGAAAGCAACTGCATTTTTTATCTTAACCTTGTATCTTGCAATTTTGCAATATTCACTTATTAGTTCCAGGAAGTTTGGTTTTGCATTGTTTTTTGTAAATTCTGTGGGATTTTCTACATAGACAATCATATCATCTGTGAATAAATGTAATCTTATATCTTCCTTTCCAATCTCTATACTTTCTCTCTTTTTCTTTTTCTTTTTTTTTTTTTGGTCTGATTGCACCAGCTAGGACTTCCAATATGATGTTGAATAGGAGTGGTGAAAGAGGACATCCTTGCCTTTTTCCCAGTTTTAGGGGAAAGTGTCCATTCTCTCCAGTATCATAAATATCATATTATCTATAGGTTTTGTGTAGACGTGTTTCATCAAGTTGAGGAAGTTTCCCTCTATTCCTAGTTTGCTGAGAATTTTTATCATGAACGGGTGTTACAGTTTGTCAAATGATTTTTCTCCCTCAATTGATATGATGATATGTTTTTTTTTTTTCTTAGACTATTGATATTGTAGATGACTGAGTTACTTTCAAATGTTGAACTAGTCTTGTATACCTGAATAAATCCCACTTGGTTGTGGTGTACAATTCTTTTTATTTACTATTGGATTTGATTTGCTAATTTATGTGTGTGCATGTGTGTCTGAGGAAGACTGGCCCTGAGCAAACATCTGTTGCCAACCTTTCCCTTTTTGCTTGAGGAAGATTGCTGCTGAGCTAACATCTGTGCCAATCCTCCTCTATTTTATGTGGGATGCCACAACAGCATTGCTTGATGAGCAGTGCTAGGTTCGTGCCCAGGATCCAAACCTGTGAACTCCGGGCCACCGAAGCAGAGCACACAAGCTTAACCACGACACTGCCAGGCCAGCCCCTTGATTTGCTGATATTGTGGTGAGGATTTTTGCATCTATGAGCGTGAGAGATGTTGACCTGTAGTTTTCCTGTTTTGTGATGTCTCATCTGGTTTTGCTATTAAGTTAATGTCGGCCTCATAGAATGAATTATGAAGTGTTTCCTCTGCTTCTATATTCTGGAAAAGATTGTTGAAAGTTGGTATTATTTCTTCTTAAACATTTGGTAGAATTCACCAGTGAAATTTTTGACCATCTGGGCTTGGTGCTTTCTGTTTTTGGAAGGTTATTAATTATTGATTTAATTTCTTTAATAAATATAGGGATGTTCAGGTTTCCTATTTCTCCTTATGTAAGTTTTGGTAGTTTGTATCTTTCAAGGAATTGGTCCATTTCATCTATGTTATCAGATTTGTGGGCATAGAGTTGTTCATAATATTCCCTCGCTATCCTTTTATTTTCTATGAGATCAGTAATGATGACTCCTTCTTTCATTTTTTATATTGATAATTCATGTCTTCTCACCTTTTTTCCTAGGTTAGCCTGGCTAGAGATGAATCAGTTTTATTGATCTTTTCAAAGAATCAGCATTGGATTTCAGTGCTATTCTCCATTACTTTCTTGTTTTCACTTTCATTGATTTCTGCTCTAACTTTTACTCTTTCTTTTCTTCTTATTGCTTTAGGCCTAAATTACTCTTCTGTCTCTAGTTTTCTTGGAAGCTTAGGTTTTAGACAATTTTAGACAAATTTCCAATATATGCATTTACTGGTATAAATTTTCCTCTAAGCAGTACTTTCACTGCATCCCACAAATTTTGATGTTTATTTTCATTTTCATTTATTTGACAATATCTTTAAATTTCTCTTGAGACTTCTTCTTTAACCCACGGGTTATTTTGAAGTGTTGCCAGGGACGGAGCTGTGGCGCCACACAGACTCAGCCAGAGCCATTGCTCAGCCATTTGCTTGCTCCATGAGCCCAGTGTCCTCACCGTGAACGGGGAAGCCAAGGACCCCTATTCTCAGGAGGCCGTCATGAGAATTAAATGAAGCGAAGCATCTGCGCTTCACGAAGTGCCAACACATCACAGGTTTTCAGCAATTGTTAATTCCCTCTCCCACCCACCACTTCTCAACTCATCTCTTGAAAATATTATTTAATAGATAGCCCCAAATGCATAAGAGAAATGTACATTAAACCTACACTGAGGTATGCCTTCTCACCTCCCACATTAGCAAATATGTAAACCCTATGTGACAGAGATGGCTTTATGGGATGGAATATTCAATAATAGTATTGGGACAGTCTGTATAGAAAAAGATAAAATTGGGCAATGGATAAAATTCCTCACGAGTTACAAAGGTTTCAATCTTAAAGGAAAAACCTTAAAAATGCCTAGAAGACAACATAACATATGACCCTGAGTAGACAAGAAATTCTTTAACAAGATACAGAAAGCACCAACTGTAAAAGAAAATACTGACAAATGCGTACACTAGAATTTACACTTCTGTTCATCCAAAGCCATCATGCAGGTTATGTGAGATGTTAACAGCCGGGAAGCCGGGGAAGGGCACACAGGACCTTGCTGTACCGTGCTGAAACTCTTCCACAAGTCTCAAATTATCTCAGAATAAAAAGTTTAAAACAAACTATAGAGAAAACGAAGAGATAAGCCACAAACATCGGAGACAGTATTTGTAACACACGTAACCAACCAAAGATTAAAGAACTGCTACAAGTCAGTAAGAAAAAAACACCAATAACCCAATGGAAGAAAAGTACATACACAAAATACTAAAATAAAAAAGCACATGAATTGTCTTTTCACACAAAAATGGCCCATAATCATAAAAATCCTGCTCAACCTCTTTAGACATCAGGGAAATGCAACTGGAGACCCCAGAGAATGTGTTGTATGTGATCTGCCTTAAAATACTTCCACAAATATACTCAGCTGAGGGATGGGGAAATGGGACCAGTTATACTGTTCTCTACTTATACACCTGAAAATATCCATAACAGAGAGTTTTAGAAGACCCCACAGTGAGGTACTGTATTAGCTTGCTCGGGGCCGCCATAACAAAGGACCCACAGGCTGGGGCGCTTACACGACATTCATTTCCTCACAGTTGGAGGCTAGAAGTCCAAAGTCAAGGTGTCAGCAGGGTTGGTTTCTCCTGACGCTTCCCTCCTTGGCGTGCAGATGGCCATCTTCTTCCTTCGTCTTCAGATCGTCTTTTTGCTACTCGTGACTGCGTCCTAATTTCCTCTTCAATAAGCACACCAGTCGTATTGGAATAGAGTCCACGCTACCTACCTCATTTTAATGTAATTACCTCTTTAAAGACCTTATCTCCAATACAGTCACATTCTGAAGTTCTGGGGCTTGGGATTCCAACATATGAACCTGGGGGGAAGGCAATTCAGTCCATGACAGGTACAATTTTCCACCCAATTGATTGGCCAAAATTAAGATGCCTCACACAAACAGATGAGCACGTGGACCAGCAGGAATTTGCCTCACCGCTGATCAGAGTACGAGCTGCCAAAACGACTCTGGAAAAGAATGAAGCAATTTTGTACAATTGAGCACACGCATATTCTGTGACCCAGCAATTCCCCACTCTTATGCATCTATAGGAAACCTTGCATATATGCCCCAAGAGACACATGGAAGATTATTCCTAGAAAAAGTGATTTATAATGCCAAAAGGGAAAAAAAGGTGGTAACCCAAAAGACAGGAGATGGGATATACGGTAACAACACACAATTTGCAAATGAAGAGGTAACACCCGGAGAGAAGTTCTCAGTTATTATGTATACGATGATTATTATGCATATGGTAGCAAAAATTATCTTCTAATAATAAGAGATTAGTTAAATAAGCAATGTTACATACATGCAACAAAATGTCATGCAACCATTAAGAATCTTGTTCTCAAAGACTACTTTAGGATCTTGACAAATATATCATTTAATTGGAAAAAAATTTCAGAACAACGCAAAGAGACTAGATCGAGATAGTGCGTCCAGCCCCCCCTAACTGCAAGTGCCTGAGTATGGCATGCACGCATACTCACACATATACGTGAGGGTGTGTTTTTAATCTATCAACAGTGCTGAAAAAAAGAAGAGGTGTCGTCAATGAACCAGTAATTCTGAGGAATCCTTGAAATTCAGAAGACAGATGCGCCCGAATTGGAGGAGAACTCACCAACCCAAAACATGCACAGGAGTGGACTTCTCTGGAAAGTGGGAGCACTGGGATGCTGGGACAGGAGGGGCTCCATGCTCCAGGAGGTGTCCACCCAGGTCGACACTGAAATAGTGACCCCAAGCAGGTCCACCCAGTCTGCTCCCCAGGCCACGGCAAGCAGTGGGCAGGAGCAAGGAGCATGAGTTCCTGGGAATGCACAGAGCAAGAATGGGCTGTATGAAAAAGAACATGTAAAAATGTCGGAAATGAAGGGCTAGGAAAAGTAACAGGATGGACAGCGCCGAGGAGCCACTGAGCGAGCCCCGTGTGGATCTGGACGCACGCAGAGACTGGGGTTAGAAACCCTGAAGGCAGAGAGCCTGAGAGAGATCCAGGAGTTCCGACAGCAATTCAGCTGAAGACCCGGGAAGAAAAGGGAGGAAAGAAGAAAAAATGAAGGAAGAGTAACCATAGCTCAAGAGACCTGAATCCCCAGGTCGAGTACCCTCAGAGCATCATCCTTTTCACAGGAGACCTACTGAGCACAACATGTGAAACTCAGGACGCCAGAGAGAGAGAGAGAGAAAGAACTCTTAGAAGCTTCCAAAGAAATATTTCCTGCGAGGAGCGAGAATCAGTAAGCTTCTCAATGACAACCCCAAACACAGCAGGGCAACTTCTTCAAGGTCTGGAGGGGCAATTATTCTGCACCTAGAATACCATTCCCAGCCTCATTATCTTTCAAAATTAAGGGCCAGGTGACAAACACAGACTTTGAGGAGTCGAGAAAGGTATCACATTAGTGAAGAAAGATACAAATGCATGTATAGTCAAGTCTCAATTAACAGACTAACGTTCCCTGTGACCTTAACAGGAGAGGAATGAGGAAGTAAAAGATGCCAGGGGTCTTGCCTTGTGGGAGGGGACAACATGGATACTGGTGAACTCTAAATCTTCGTCGAATTTAGTCATTCTACTAGATCATTGATCCCAAGGAAACCCGGATCATCACTTATGTGGGAAGCCCCACCCCACAGGTGGGCGGTTGCTTCCTCAGTCTGGAGGGCAACGTGGAGAAGACGTGAAGCAGTCTGTTGAAAGAGACGGTCACACCACTGAAAACCTGAAATGTTACAGAGTTCAGCACCTGGCGCAAAACCTTCTTAAAATTAAACCAAAAATATGCATGTTCCCATGCCGAGTCAGGCGAGTTCTGTTGCATTGGGATTTACTCACAGCATTATCTGTCATGCCTTCTGTTTCCAGGCACGTTCATGCTATAAATCTCAAACTGAGCATGGAGCAAAACCCAGCCTGTCCCACCTCGACCACCTCCAATACGGCGTACAGAAACACCCAGGTGACCGCGGAAAGCCTGTTACAAGTCTTTCTCTTAATACATAGTGACACAGGGCTGTTTTCTTCTTACCAAATCATGGTTGAAAAACATATTGGGGCAGGCTCCGTGGCCGAGTGGTTAAGTTCACATGCTCCGCTGCGGCGGCCCAGGGTTCAGATCCTGGGCACGGACATGGCACCACTCATCAGGCCACGTTGAGGCGGCATCCCACATCCTACAACTAGAAGGACAGGCAACTAAGATATATAACTGTGTACGAGGCGGGGGGGGGCGGGGGGGTTTGGGAAGATAAAGCAGAAAAAAAAAAAACAATTGGCAACAGTTGTTAGCCCAGGTGCCAATCTTTAAAAAGAAAAAAATATTATAAATTTTTTTAAAAAACATTTGGCAATAAAACCTGATAATTTGCTGCACATAGAATTCCTGGGCCTGATGTACCATAAAACCTTACCACAACCATAAGAGTAGCACAGGAAAAGGTAGTGTGATGGTTAATTTTATGTGTCAACTTTGAATTCCAAGTTTATAAAATGATTTATAGCTTTATAATCACCAGATAGGTGAAACAACACTCTTAGGATGAAAAACTGACCTGATAGGATTTGAAAATTAAGCCCTTTTCTTTTGGTCAACATTCCAACATGGTACAGGAAATGGAAAAGATATCAATTGTGCAGTTTTGGGGGGAGCGAGGAGTAGAATTCACTGAAGTTCTCAGTCTTTATATAAGACGGACACAAATTGGCTCTATAGAGTTTTAGCTGAATAACTAACATAGAATTCCGTTTCTTATATGTAACAAGATTGAAAAAGATAAGCAAGTCAGGCCTGTGACCATTTTACCCCCAAATACAATTTCTTCATTATAGGAACCAAACAGAAAAGAAGTTCCTTAATAAAAGCACTGAACTGCCACAAAGTCTAATAGACTATTAGAGCCTAGATGAAGACGGAAAATTGCCTAATAAAAATTGCAATTTGCATAGATTTGCCCCATAATTACAAAACTTATTAAGCTCCATTTTCCAGATAGTGTAATGGGTTCACCTTTCATTTAATGCGATCTGTGATCACTGACTACTGCAGGCAGCACACGTTGGCAAAATCAAATCCATAATTACATTTTTGGCTCATACGTGAAAGACTGAAATATTCATTAGCTGATATATATACTATTTGTTAAAATTAAGTAGAAGGAAAAAGTCTGAAGAGGCTTTTCCTCAATCCTTTAAGTACCATTCCCAGGGCTTTTGGTCCATTGAGTCTGCAAGGTAAGGTTGTGAAGGTTACAAAGCAAGGAGGGCAAACACTCCCTTTGGGTCTATATTCATTCAGTCCCGTTCAACACGGTAGATGTTTATTAAAATCCTCCCCTGTGTGTGGCCCTGTCTGAATTAAGCAGGTAGCATAAGTGCCAAATGCGCTTCACGCTGAACCTTGTAAATAGCAACCGCCTTATGGTTTCGCGGAGACAAGTGAGGCCCCCAGCGAATTACACCTCCCCGGGGCCATGCCCCCTTTCAAGTGACTTGGTGGCTCCTCCTATCAGGTGACGGGGTCTATTTCCTCACCACGTGGGTCTAGGCTGCCTGAGAATCAGCAACCGTGAGGTCAGGCGGGAAGGAGCCGCGCAGCTTCCTCTTCCAGTTCTTGGACTGTTGCTGCTGCCATGTGAGCAAGCCAGCACCAGACTGTCGAATGATGGGGACCAAGCAGAGCGAGACAGCCGGCTGACAGCCAGCACCAGGCCCCAGACGCGTAAGGAGGCCACCGGACCCTCGAGCTGCTGGATAACTGGTCATGTGAGAAATCCCCCAGCCGAGCCCAGCCACCCGCGGCACTGTGAGGATGAGCCAGTGCTGTTTTCAAGCATTAGGTTCAGGGGTGGCTTGATAACTGACCCGCCTCCAAACCCCCAGTTCCCAGGAGGGAGTCTCTACGGTGCTAGAAACCACGACAGCGGGTGCGACTAGCAAGAATAACCCCTCCAGGGGGGTGGGGGGAGGGCACAGAGGGGGAAGTGGTGTACCCACAACATGACTAACAAAAACGTACAACTGAAATCTCACAAGGTTGTAATCTATCATAACATTAATAAAAAAAAAAAAACAAAAAAAACCTGTGGGCCAAAGTTTGCCCATCCCTGCTCTAGACCATTATCTCACACGTAGTAGATATATAATAAATATTTTTTGGATTAAAAAAAAAAAAAAGAATAACCCCTCCAGACACAAACGTGCCTTTTTCTCATTTTTGTTTTTACTGGTAATTATTGCTGCTAGTTCAAATACACTATTCCTTTTTTCTCCGTAAGTTACGATAACATCTATGATTATAAAGATTTCTAGGAAAAAATAACATGTATGTGACACCTGTGGAACGAAACTTTCAGTGTGTTCGTTCGCATGGATGAAGTCTTGCAGGGTGCTCCCCGAGGACTTGGGCGTGTGTGTGTGTGCGTGTGTGTGCATTTCCAACCTGGTTGTAATCCTCTAGCCGACTCTCAACTACAACTACACAAGCGGATCGATGGTTTGATTGGTTAACTTACAATGAGCTAAACCCACTGATACTTGTCCCAGTGCTGTCCTCTTGCAGAGCTTGGTCTAGAGCGGTGGCTTGAAGAGGAGCCCTGCACTCCGGGGCTGGGCCCCTCCCCCTCCGTGAAGTCCTCCGGGCCTCGGCTCCCGACTGCTCCTTCCCCTTCCTTCCCGCCAGACCTCTAGGCTCTGGGCACCAAAACTCCTCTCAGATCAGGTTAAAGGGGGGATCCATTTTTAAGTACCCTAAAAGCTCTCCAAACCTTGCAGACGGATCGATGAGATTGTCTGGGCCATGCTGGCCTTGCCCCGCGACTACCCTCTAACGACAGCTCTGTATGGGCAGAGGTGAACTGAGAGACTTTTTTCCGTTAGACCTGCAGATGACCTCTGACCACTGGAGATAATCCCAGATGTCGTAGTGACAGCCTTGTAGGCGATTAAGCAGTTTTTTACCTAGACTAGCCATCCCACCCTAATGTTCCTTTAAATTACTCGAAACAGCCAGCTCCTCAAATGCGCTTTGGACCAGTTTCAACATCTTCATGGTCATCTCATTAATTAACGAGTTAAAGGAAATCTTTGACACTCTTCTTTTTCTTGTTGAGATACATTATTTAACCTTTTGTAAATTATGCCATTACATAAGGGGGCATGGGGGAAGGGTCTCAGAGAACCCAAGGACTAGAGGAATTGCTCAGCCTCCCCAGGAAGCCGCACCTTGGGGTCCCTCTGGGCCACATGACCTTCCCCTCTCTCTCTCCCTTTCTCTCTCTCTCTCTGTCTCTCTCTCTCCCCTATCTCTCTCTCTCTCTCTCCCTCCCCCCTTCTCTCTCCTTCTCTCTCTCTCTCCCCGCACCCCTTGGTCCCCACGCCTGCATTCTCTTCTTGCCAAGATGACTTTCTTTCCTGGGCCTTGGGGAAAAATGGCCATCCCACAGCTCTCAAGTTTGCATACTCTCGAGTTAGAGGAACGGTCCAGTCTGACCAGAGTCGCGGAGTCTTAAATGTATTTCCAGGAGAAAGACTGCACCCACACCAGTTTGGTGCCAGCATCTGCTCCTCGGCCACTGGAGAGAAGGACAAGGCTGCGAAGTTTCCGCATTTGCCTTACCAAATCCATCAGTGGCGCTCCCCAGGGAGCAGCGGTGGCCGCCTCAAGAGCTCTCACTGTGTCCTGATGCCCAGGAGAGCGGGCCCTGTGCAGAGAATGGGGGACCGCAAGGAAGCTCGTGTTGCAACTGCCCTCATCTCCATGGCTACAGGCACTTTACCATTTACCAATGCTTTCTCTTTCTTTTTCTTGAATAGCATTGTCGAAACTTGTCCTTTTTGACTTTTTCCAGAGAACCATTCCTTGTATTAAAAATTCAATTCTAGGGGCCGGCCAGTGGCGCAGTGGTTAAGTTTGCACGTTCTGCTTTGGCGGCCTGGGGTTCGCCGGTTCAGATCCCGGGTACGGACATGGCACCGCTTATCAAGCCATGCTGTGGCAGGCGTCCCACGTATAAAGTAGAGGAAGATGGCCACGGATGTTAGCTCAGGGCTAGTCTTCCTCACAAAACAAAACCCCCAAAATTCAACTCTAGTTCTTTTCTCTAATTTGTTCTTCTCTAATTTTGTTTCCAGTGGTTCCATTTTTACTTTTCTTGGCTTCAGTTTCTTGGCTTCCTAGCTTTGTACTGAACAGTTAGCTTGCTTATTTGCATCCTCTCTTGCCTGATGGTGAAAGTGCTCCGCTCTCCTGCTCTGGCCCTCTCGGGAGCTGTGCCACTCCATGCTTTCCAGGGTCCTAACTTCGAAGGGACCCGTGATTGCTGTGTGGTGGAAGATAATCCTTAACAGAAGGGTTACTGAAAAGGCTTATTTGTTTATCTTCCAGGCCTTGAATTTTTAAAATAAGCTTTTTGTAATTGATTGCTAGTTCTTTTACGTTTTGTCAGAAAGTGTGTGCTGTACGGCTCCTGCCATGTGGAACTGGAGAGTTTCCTAGGTTCTGAGACAAGAAGGTGATTACACACAGGACACAAAGTCCCACGATCTGTAAGGCAGCCTTATCACAAGGCCTCTAACTCTTTGGTTTTTCCCATTTGACCTGTCAAAGGTTGAGAGCGGTGTGTTCTGGTGTCTCACTCTGATTTCCTTATAACAGTTTATTCTTTAATTTCCTCTAGTTTTATTTTACGTGTTTCAACTTCGGTAATTTACTATGTCTGTGTGGGTGATACGAACATCTTCGTCGTGAATCGTACCCTCTGTATCATTAGTCCATTGGCCCAAGTCTGCATCACGCATTAACATCATAACACCAGTTTGTTTTCTTATTGCATCTGCCTGACATTCACTCATTCAAATCTTTGAGCATCTGCCATGTGCCAGGCACTATCCCCGGTGCCGGGGACAAGGGAGGGAACGGAAACAAGGTCCCTGCCCTCACGGAGCTTCTAGCAGAGGAGAGACTGAGCCCACTTAGCAATGATGTCAGCCTTGTTCTCTCATGCACACACTCCCACACCTTCTTGCACACGCTCAGCTCTAATCTGTCAGAGTGCTCTGGAGGACGGATTATCAGGAAGGGAATTCGGAGGTTGAAAGTCATGGGCACTTTAAATGGACAAAAACTGCCACCTTTGCCCTCGCCACAGACGGTACAACTTTACACTCCCATCAGCAGAGCAGAAATGCTCTCCCCACCCTCACAAACTCTGAATTTTTTTCTAGATTTTTGCATTTAAGCTGGTGCAATAGGTGACGGTGAGATTTGTGCTACTTTATTTATGTTTCTTTGATTCACAAACTTGAGTACCCCTCACCATATATTTTTCTATTTTTAGAAGTCCTTTACACATTATGGACATTAACATTTTGCCATATGTCACTAATACATTTTCAATTTTGTTATTTATTGTTTCATTTTACTTATGATGGGGCTGTGTGTATAAGCTGTAAATTTTTAGGTCCTGTCTTTTTTCTTCTCTTGCTTCTAGATCTATTTTCTTTCTCTCTCTCTGATTATCCAACCATGCCTCTATGTTTCTTCTGCTACTTTAATAGTTCTTTTACTTTTAGGCTTTTTAACCATCCAGACTTTTGTGAATAACATGAAAGCAGAGAAGCCAGTTGTCTTGGCGACATTCACTGACTAATCGGTGGGCCAGTCCACCGAGAGGAGTGAAATACCGTCACCAGAGGAAGGAAGAGAGGAGAGGGATGCCAGACAGAAAAGAACAAGCAGCTGTTCCAGTGCACAAAATTTTCTTTCCAAACCTAAGAGCCTATCTTCAAGAGGAAATAAGAACTACGTGATGAGGAGCCGTGTCCAGCCCACAGAGAGCTTGCTTTATTTGGGGAAGGTGGAGCTTGTCTCATTGAAGGGATCAAGCTTCTGGTCTGAGTCCAAGATGCAAGGAGGGGGCCGCCCATTCATGAGCTGAGCCCCCGAATCTCAGGAAACAAGTACACAGGAGCAAAGGTGGCTAATAAGAGCACGCGCGCTGTGATGAACACTGCTGTGGGGACCGGCTTAATACAAAGCCAAATCCTTTGTTTTGATAAAATTCAAACGCTTACCCTGAAGAGGCAGGTTGTCATGGTGACTCTTTCAGAGACAATGTTTTCACCATGGACCAGTTGTCTAAACTCTGGAGAACAACCATCTCCTCTGCGATGACAATTAAAACCCAATGGGGAGGCTGAAACGGGCCGCCCCAGGGCGCCACAGGGAGACCCTCACTGGTTTTCAAAACACTTCAGAAATGGTAAAAGAAGAACTTAAAGTGATATGACACCTTCGTGAGAAGATACATTGCTTAGATCAACTGTTTTACTGCACAGATATGAAGTAGTAATCGACAAAAGTCACAAAATGAGTAGTGTGACAATTATAATAATATTAGAACAAGTTTGCTTTTTTTTAAATGGGGATGCTCAATATTAAACTAAAATAACCAACCTAAATTTTCTCCATCCTCATCTCCTACAGCTTCTAAACTATTGTCTTCTTACATCTTAAATCCATTCCTGGATACCAGGTACTGGAGCCTGAGAGAATCAGGCCGACCCCGACCCTGGTGCTTCCCATCCGTTGGCTGCATTGGTCATGGTCCCTGCTGGGTGCTCAGAAGATTTAAGAAAGGGCTTAATCAACAGCCTCTTCACAGAGGTCACAGGGAACCGACAGGGGCTGGGGAAGCATCGGGGACCAGCCACACTGGGAAGCTCTTACTCCTGCACCTGAGGGGTCAGGGGAGTGAGTGGTCTTTCTGGAATTCTGTGAGGGCCAGGGCTGTGGAGAGGGGTCCTCGACAGGAGCCGTGGCCTTAGGTAGAAGAAGGTTGCCAGGTTCTGGGAGTTAAATCCTGTCTGGACAAGCTACAGGCCTCATAACTTGTTTCCTTGTCTGTACAGCGTGGATAATAACGCTGCAGACTCATGGAGCTGAGGATTAAATCTCATTAAAACACTGGGAACTGCGCGCAGCGCTGTTCAAAGGGTGGGTCCTCAAATGTGAGCACCATAGTAACCATCGCTAAGGAAATTAACCCTGCAAATTACTTTTTCAATGGAAAAATGCCTTCAAAGTTCTTAGGGAAAATAGTTTTGACCTCGAATTTCTACCCCAGGCCAACTGTCAATCAAGTGTTTTCAAACATGAAAAGATTTAGAAAACTGGCCTGCCCAGCGCTCATTCCGAGGATGTCAAGTGGATGCACTCAACCACGAGCGAGGGGTGCCCACGAACGGTGTTCACGGATCTAGGTCAGCTTTTTCTGCAGATAATAGAAACGCTGTATTGGATTCTACTTTCCGAGTTAGCCTCTAGACAGATCAGGGAGAAGAAACCGCTATAGGGAAAAAACCTCAATGTTTTTACCCTGAACATAAGAAAGAGTGAAAGGTACATCTAACAGAAGTTGGGAAATGTAAGAAGAAGGAGAAAGGAGGCTAATTAGAGGGGACCAATCTTTCTCTCTCCATGGTGACAAGCTTGGAGATCCTCCTGAACATTGGTGGCACAAGACACAGAAGTTTGAGTTATTTAATGTGACAAAGGGAACCACCACCACCTCCCATAGCAACAACAGAACGTAAACAGGAGGAGGGAGGTGGGGGGAAGGGTAAGAACACGACATCCTCATCCGCATCTGTCACCATGGGGAGTCCGTCCGTCATGTCCATGGATCAGCAACCCATGTATGTTAATTACATTTGCAGATGTGAACACTAGAAAAACTAAATACATAGAAAAGGGCGTAGAGTGACTGAGAGGGGAAGTCGATGAGGCAGGGGACTGTTTCCATTGTAAGCGATTCTCTATGATTTAAGTTTTCAACCATGTGCAGAACTTGATAAAACAATTTTAATTTTTCTCTAAAGATCATTTCATGACATCTAAATATATCTTAAATAATACTCACCAGATGGTTTTACCATTTTAAACAGGACTTGATCAACACAAGGAAAATGGTGACATATAGATACTTAGGCATCTCAACCAATTGCAAGGTGCGGCCCTTACCTGGACGCCGATTGTGACGGACACACTCAAACAGCACTTGACTCATTTGAGCATTTGCTGTTAGACATTTGATAGCAAGGAGACGCAGGAGAAGGGGCTGCATGGGGTCGTGGGGCTGGGGATTTTTCTACAAGTCCTTCCTGTTTAGAAATACACATTGAAATTTACAGATGAAATTATGAAGAGGGTGTGGATGAAACCAAACTGACTATAAATTGATAATTATTGAAATGTGGGGATCATACTATTTTCTCAACTTATGTGTGTGTGTGTGAAATTTCCCATATTAAAGACAGGCACAGAGTAGGGATGTATACACAAGTGGCAACAGCACACATTTTGACATCTTATATTTTTTATTAGAAATATAATGCTCAGTTTTTTCTGTTTTTTCCCTAAAGATTGGCATCTGAGCTAACATCTGTTGCCAATCTTTTTTTTCCTTCTTCTCCCCAAAGCCCCCAGCACATAGTTGTATATTCTAGTTGTGGGTCCTTCTAGTTGTGGCGTGTGGGACGCCGCCTCAGCGCGGCCTGCCGAGCGGTGCTCGGTCTGCGCCAGGATCCGAACTGGCGAAACCCCGGGCTGCCGATGCCGAGCGTGAGAAGTTAACCACTCGGCCACGGGGCCGGCCCCTAATGCTCTGTTTTAAGATAAAGCCTTAATTGGGGAAGACTTTCCCCTTTTAAGGGATTTGAACATAAATTTCTGAACTGAAGCGTTCAAGTGGGGGTTCTGCTGGCAATACTCTGGCTCTTGGGTGACGTGGAACAGAGAGACCAGTGAGTAAAAAGGAACCGTTCCTTGTGCTCCCCAGAACTCCAGGGACCCTCCCTGGCACAGGCCTGAGTCTCGCCCCTCCCCCTAGGTCCAGCCCATGATTCACTTGTCTGGCTGGTTTGCTGGGCCAGGCCAGGATGCCCCGTTCCCTCGGTGGGGGGAGAAGAATGAAGAAGGACAGGGTGTGGGGCAAGATTTGGGAGCGAGAACCAGACTGTCAGCTGGAACAGAGCATACAGTAGGCACTTAATAAATGTTTGACTGGATGAATGAGAACCAAAGCACAGATACTGAAGAAAGGCAGTAACTTTTTCCCGGATGCGAGAGAAGAGGTCTATCGATAAAGACATAATAAAAACCTACATGATTTCTAACAAAATGCCAAGAGTTCCCGGGCAGGAACAAGGGCTAATATTCCAAAGATTCCGCTGTTCCTCTGAGGGTCATTCCCCATAAAGGAGCTTCTGCGGTTCTTGTCTAAATTCATTTCCCTAACCCCAGTTGTTTAACTTTTTGGATTTCCATATTATTTTCCTACTGCATTTATTTGTAGATTCACATAGTGTGGCCACAGCAACCTACCCAATGTCATAAATGTCCAAAAGGCAGCCACAATCATATCAAAAGAATTTAAGAAACAAAATAAAATGTCAAAAATGTGACTTCTTAGACACAAGGGAAAAAAGGCGTCACAGACACGGCAAGATTCCGTAGAAACCGCTTCGGCTGAATTTAGACACTCAGTTAGGCACTTTTATCCTGAAGCTTCATTGATGTGATATTGGAAGCGGCCCCATCCCTTAGAATCAAATGGAAGATACGGTCAGCTCCCGGGAGGAGCCGGGAGGCAGAGCTGATGCGAAAGGCAGGTCGCATTCAGTCAGCAGTTCAGGGCCCCCTCCTGCGGTCCTAGCCCCACCTCTTATTGCACAAACATTTTCCCCTCTCAAATCTGGATTTGAAATGTGGTTTTCTTCTAGGACTCCAAGCAATCACTCTGCACGGCCCCACTGTAAGGATGTCAACCTTCAGCGACAGCTGACCCCTCTCAGACCTCCAAGGGGCCACCATCCCAGCTGCCCTCATCAGCTGCTCCAAGTGGAACTCTGACTGATGGAGTTGGCAGTGTCCACGCCCCGCCTCATTAAGACCTGGTCCGCGGGCAGCCGGCTCCAGGTCCCTGCCCCCGTGTCACATTACAGGATAATTACGCTCAGATTAGTTTCTCACACCCTCTGGACAGAGACATGCTAATGTGGATTCTTAGACATTAAAATCTTATAAAGTTCTCTAGTGATTTTCAGTCCAATTTCTTAATTTGGGTGCCCTAATGGAGAGGAAAAGATGTGGCTCTCGGCTTCCTACAAAGAGGCGATTCCTCAAATGACTTTCATCAGAAGCTCCTCAGGGGCGGGATGTCGCATCTCACACCAGATTCAGCACCTTATTTTAAAATGTCCGTAACCTAATTACTGACCTTCTTACCACCAGCTCAACAGTCTTCACCTTCACAGCCCCAAACACTCGCGACCCTGGCGACAACAAGAACCGGAGATCGATCAGTCTACCTGGGTCAATCATTTATTCTTTCATCCTCGCCACCATCAGAAACATAAGAGAACTGTCCAAAGGAGTCTTGAATAACTCACAGGCGTTGTGACACATCAGGCATCTCTCTTTGTCCAGAGCCTGTTAACAGCTCAGGCTCCGGGGCTGCAGCGCGATCTCCATCAGGAGGCGCTCAACCTCTGTGGACTCCACTTCCTCATGTGGAAGATGGGGCTGCATGGGACTGAAAGGAAAGTGCCCGAGGCACACAGCACCGCGCCTGCCCCAGAGCCTTCCAGCAACGCTAGTTATTGTCAATGAAGACAGAAAAAGGAAAGGAGAAAGTACATAGATTGAATCATTCTAAAGCAGTAAAATGTATATTATATAATAATAGCATATATATATATAAAAAAATATGGTAATATACAAATATATATTATATAATAATATATAATATAATATATAGTATTTCTTTCTTTTTCTTTTTTCTTTCACCACTTTAGAATGGTTCAACAGATAGCGACACTTCCATTAAATTCTCTGCCTTGTAGGCATTCTTGTCAACTCTTGCCTTTCCCTCGCTTGATGGAGTCTCTCGATGTCTGTGTCGCTGTCTGTCTCTCTGTCTCTGTCCCTCAGCCTTTCCCTCCGGGAACTCCCATAAGCTGAGGTTATTCCCTGAGGACACCAGCTCATCGCACCTCCACTTCCCCTGCTCTTTCCCAGGCCTTCCCAAACTTCCTGGCCTGGGTCCCTTCTCTGTGCAGATCCCACAGTGAAGCCCCAGGTTTCCCCTCAGTGGCGCCCCCTCTGGCATCCCCAGGGCCCTGCATCAGTCTCACAGCCCACCTGCCCCAGTCCTACGCCTGCCACGCTGCCCAGTCCTGCCCTGCGAGCCACACACCCCACAGGCTGGCCGGCGCTAGAAGCCCAGGGCCTCCGCCCCAGGTGGGCTTCAGGACACACAGTTCTTCCTCTGTCATTCATGATGCCAGTGGCGGCAGACTGTGGGTCTTGGTATCTGTGGTTAGTCAAAACTGTTTCAGGATAAAATTTTCTCACAAAAAATGTCTAAATGTTAACCCTGAAAGTCAAGTGATGGTGGTAGGACAGCAGTTCACAGAACTGCAAGCATCGCAGTGCCCTCAGTTAGCGAGCAGACTCCGGACAACCAGATAGGTCCAGAGCCCCCTCCCTTTCAAGCTGGAATTCCGCACGTGGTTTGTGATGAAAATGGTCGACTCAATTGTCTTTAAACTACGTGAAGTTCCACAAAGTACCAGTCACAAGCCTAAGGAATCTTGGTACCCAATTGTCTGTGGTCAGAACAAAGAGCTATGAAGGACAGGGCATTCTGTTCTTGGGCTCGTTGTCCTTCCCGCAAAAATTCGCTCTTAGAGAAGAGTCTCTTTTAACAAACATTTTCTCAACAGACTCTTTAAAAATACTCCAGAAAACAAAGAAGTTCAGAAATGGAGGATGCGGGGGGGCAGTGCAGGAAAAGGGTGGAGCGAATTTTGAGGCTGTCTTGTGAGGCCTCATAGAGACAACTGGCACTGAGACAGAGGCTGGAAGGCACTGGTTTGACATGGTAGAATCTTCAGGCCTTGGTGACTGATCTATCAGGAAAAAGGGTAAAGAAGAAAATGGAACTTAAGAAACTGTTACCCCACAAAAAGGGGGTTGTCTGCCCAATGCACATAAAAAAAGAAAATTATGCCACTGGCTTTTGCGAAAAGAAATGGCTTTATTTTGAGGTCAACCAGCAAGGGGACAGGAGGCACAGCTCGCAAATCTGTCTCCTTGATCCAGGGCTTGGGACAAAATATATGGGATGAAGGGCAGGACAGTCTGAAGTGTGGACACGATGATTGGAGGTAAGCAGAAGTGAGTTAATGGATGCTCTGTGCAAGTGTGGTCCCGCTTCATGGCTCTTCACAGGACGCATGGTCACAACATTGGGGTGTCAGCATGATCTGAGGGTGGAGTTTTCAGCCCCCTGAGGTGAAAGGGTCACCTATCAGGCATTCAAGCAGGCCCAGTTGATGGGTTGGTGTTCTCAACTAGCCTGAACTGGACAAGGAGTCAACTCTCAGTTCCTGAAAAACAACTCTTAATTACTCTGTTGATAAGACGGGGTCAATTTGAACTGGTCCTAGTGGGCCCTTGGTTACAATATGCCCCCCATCACACTTGAGGGAAAGTAGATGTGATATTGTGATTTATAAGAAATAATGTATTCTGTCACAGAGTTCCTAAAACCCTGGGAATTGCCTCAGCAATGAGAGCAATAAAGGTGTCTTTTGTTATGTTAATGAGGTGGCTTTTGCGAAGCTCCTGGTAACCTAAGGATGGGAGCTGGTTGTCAAGAGAACCAACCTGGAGATTAGAGGGTTAGAACTTTCAGTCCCACCCCCTGACCTCAGGAAGGGGAGCGGGGCTGGAGGTTGAAGCAATTGCCAATGGCCGGTGAGTGAATCAATCATGCCTCTGTAATGACGCCCCATAAAAAAACCTAAAAGGACAGGGTTTGGAGAGCTTCCACGTCGGTAAACACGTGGAGATGTTATCGGGTCCTAGTTACTATCAGCCCTGACATTGGTTCCCCTACCGTCAACCCAGCATATATGGGTCAAAACTAAAAGCACACGTTCCCAGGTCCCTGGGTCTCTGGTTACACTCACATGTAAATGTTTGTTTCTTTAACCTCTGACTCCCTGAGCTTGACAAACAAATAGAAGTTACAAATTGTTAAAGTCCAGATGGCCTCCCGCTGGGCTCCCACTAAAGTTGTAGCTAATCCCAGGACCTTGAAGTTCTTTCACAGAGAAACTAACGTCCACAGACCATCAAGAAACCGAACCTTCCCAGGCTCAGCTCCTCAGCTTCCTGACATCAGAGTCCACCTTCCACCATGGAGATAAACAGCCGAGGACACACATCTGAGAAATCCTTTGTTTCCTCTGCTGGAAGCAGCCCCAGACACAGGCTGATGGGAAAATGCTGACCAAGAGGACCACAGCCCCCCTCCCCTACCTAAAACCCCAAAGAAAAACCCTACCCATTTCTTCACGGGGAGCTAGCAATTCTTGGGGCACTAGCCCTTGCTTTGCTCCCTCTGTCGGGCAAAGTAAAGCCTTGCCTTTTTCACTCAACACTGCTCTCGTTATTTGGATTGACATCGGGATCAGAGCCCGAACAGCATGCTCAGAAAGCACAGACTGTCTGAGCCCCTTTCCCCATACCTCGCCCAACACATCTCGTCCATCTTGCTGTTCCTGAGTTATATCCCTTTATAATAAGCCAGTAATCTAGTAAGTCAAATGTTTCCCTGCATTCTGTGAGCTGCTCTAGCAAATTCAAACCCAAGGAGGGGCCCATTCGAACATCCACCCTATAGCCCACTGGACAGAAGCACAAGTGGCAACCCGGGATTTCGATTTCCCCCTGAAAGGGGCAAGTGGGGGGGGCAGTCTTGTAGGACTGAGCCCCTAACCTGTCGGATCTGATGCCATCTCCACGTAGCTGGTGTCAGAATTGAGTTGAATTTTAGGACACCCAGCTGGTGTCACAGAATTGCTTGGTGGTGGAAAAAAACACATTGGAATTGGTGTCAGAATTGCAGTAGACAAGGAGTTTGGTTTTAGACTTGAAGGATTTGAGACACCTGCACAAGGCCCAGGTGGAGAGAAATCCTATAGACAACTGGATCTCCAGCGGGGAGCTCAGGAGCAACACGGGGCTAGAGACACAGGTTTGGGAGCCATCAGCATCACAGGTGATACACAAAACCCTGGGAAGAAATGAAATTGTCCAAGGAGGTCAGGAACAGAAGAAGGTGGCTAAGAACAGAGATGGGAGGCAGGGTCTGAGCCTGGGTATACTGGTTATGGGAAAGCGGTGGAGAAAAGCCCACCAAGAGACTGAGAAGAAGCCAAGAAGAAGCCAAGAAGAAAGGGAAGGAGGCCCCAGTGCTGCAGAATGGAGAGTGGAGAGAGCGGTCGGCGGGGCCTCAGATCTCACCTCTTCAGTAAGGTGAGACAGACCCCACTGCGTTTGGCAACCAAGAGTCATTGGTGACCTCAGCCTGAGCCATTTGTTAGCTCAAGCCCGGAAAGCATCCTTAATTTCTCCTCATCCTTCACGCTCCACAATGAACCCATCAGTGGTTTTACTTTCAAAATGTAATTCACCGACTTCTCCCATTACCACCACTGCCGCCCGGCTCCTAAACCGCCGTCATCTCCAGCCTCAACTTAGCCCTCTAGAAGAAACTCTACAACCAGCATCTAATGGGAAATCAGTTTGAATTCTCTGACTAGATTTCCAACCATGTGATTTGTTTTCATATCAGTGAACCTAAGGAGAAAATTATAATCATTTCCATAAAGGCTAAAAAGAAATATTCAATACCATTCTTAATAAACATTAAAATAAGGAAATATCTATCTATTTACAATAAGATTAAAAAAAACCCTCAACCCCAAAGCCAGCATCAACACAGTGGGGATTCACTCGGGACATTCCCACCCCAGTCATAAAGAAAACAAGGAAGTCCCGTCACTCCTGTTACATAGTATTGTCTTGGTTGTGCTAGCCAATACAATTAGTAGATAGAAAGAAATTAGAAGTATAAAAATAGTAAAAGAAGAAGTATACCATCATTATCGGTAGGTGATGTGTTAGAAAATTCAAGAGAATAAACTAAAAACTATAAAAATCCAATAAGAATTCAACAAGTACTTACCAGATATGTGAGTGAGGTCATCTTAGACCATCCAGCCCCAGGTGAACCACCAGATAACTACAGCCACTTGAGTGACCCCAGGTGAGACCAGCAGAAGAACCACCCAGCTGAGGCCAGCCTGAATGCCTGATCCACAGCATCACGAACAAATGAAAGGCTTGGTGTTCTGAGCCACTGTGTTAGGGTGGTTGGTTATGGAGCAACAGACAAGAGATTCACCAAGGAAATATGATAAGATGTTATGTTAACTGCGCCACTAAGCAAAATTGCTTATGATAAGAGTGACCCCTGGTGGCTAAATTGCGTCTGAACTGGGAAGAACTAGCAGTGCTCGCTAGTCTCCTGATAGGAAGCTAGACCTTCGGACTCCCAGCGTACCGACTCTTGCTTTTGGTCTATCCCTCGCAAGAACCCTGACGTATGCCCATGGAGCTGTTACAAAAGATTTTGAGCCTTACGAGGCGTGAGGCTTCTGAGCCAGGGTAGATGACTGATGAAAACGTATTTATTTCATTGTACCTGAACTGTCACCTGAGGGACCAAAGAAGAGTCCTCGCGTGTCAGATGGAGTCTCGCCTGAACTGCTATGACGACTCCCACCGAAGAGGAGCACCGGATGCTGCCCTGTCTCTGTCCTGTGTCCTTCTGAGTAGCCTAATGCCGCGTGGTCATCTTCTGAGTCCAACTGTTTAGTTAGATCCAAGAAGACCCCCGGTGGGCGTTTCACTCCCCTGGGATAGGCTGCCTGCTCTGAACCAATGACTGTCACATAGAGATGCTCTTTGTGCCCCATCCAGATTCCATTCCTTGAGTGGAATTCCTGTGAATGCTGGCCGCTAACCACTGGTCACTCACTTTTCTCCGAAGAATGACCTCAACCAAACAGAAGCTGCCTTGCCTGAAGGGTTGTATCTTGCTCCCTCACTCCTGCCCTTGAGACTGCCAATGGCAGGACTGAGTGACATGGGGCACACGAGGCCAGCCTGTCACGTCTAAGTAGGTCCAATCCTGCTCTGCTATTTGAGCTCCAGAGTCTCCTGAGCAACCGGGCTAGGCCAGAGTCCCTCCAAGACCCCACCCTTGCTTGGCTTTCCACTGCTGCCCTGTCCCTCAGCCCCCTCCTCCCGAGAGTCGTCCCTCAACTCAGCACTTCCACGATAATCCCCAGCACAGGCTCTGCTTCTAGGGAACCCAACATAAATGTGTTTCTCCCCCAGCCAGGAGTCACGGGTTCAGGAATCAAGGGCTCCACTCACCACACTGCTAGTGACCCGCCAGCAAAATGTTTGCCTCCCGTTCCCGCGACTTTGCCTCTGCTGGTTTGGAGGTCTCAGGCCCAAGGGAGGAATGCTTCCACCAGGGCACCCACAATGGTTCCCTCCCCCTGGAGACAGGACGCTGCCAACCCTCATATTGCTGAGCCAACAGGCAATGAGGAAGGTTACTGTGCTGGTGCGGGGATTGGTCCCGACCCTCACGGGGAAGTGGGCGCTGTGCACAGCAGGGGCGGGGGGAGGACATCTGGCACCCAGGAGAGTCTCCATAGCACCTCTTAGCGTGCCCTCGTTCTGCAGTAAAAATGTGTGAAAACTACCACAACCCAGTTCTGGCATGACTGTGAATGGTCCAGACCCTTCAGGAATGAAGGTTTGGGTCAGCCACAAGACTGGAAGTCGCAACCAGCTGAGGTCCTTGCTGAGGGCAAGGGGAGTGGAAAGGGCAGCAGCAGAAGTTATGTCAGTGCCACCTACATCCACATGACCAGTGGTTTGGAAAAAGAAAAAAAAAAAGGCCCAGAGTTGGTATGTTTTCCTTGCAAGATATAACCCTTAGGTATGAATATATTTGTATTCATGTACATAAATTTCCCTTATCCCATTCCCCCACTATCTGACATAAAATGCTTGTGTCCCACTGAAATTGATGTGTTGAAGCCTAATCTCTAAGGTGACAGTATTTGGAGGCGGGGGCTTGGGAAGAATTAGGTCCTGAGGGTGGAGCCCTCATGAATAGGATTATAAGAAGAGACAGAAGAGAGCTCTCTCTGTCTTGCTCTGTCTGTCTCTCTACACACTCTCCAGATACAGCAAGAAGGTGTCCGCGGCAAACCAGGAAGAAGGTTCTCACCAGGAAACAGATCTGCCAGTGCTTTGGTCTTGGACTCCCAGCCTCCATTATTACGAGAAATAAATGTCTGGTTTTTAAGCCGCCCAGTCTCGGGTGTTCCGTTATGGCCGCTTAAAACGCCTAAAACATCTCAGTATGTAGGTTACGGGGTATCCAACAAAGGGGGATTGTGACTTGGGTAGGAGAGGGATAAACATCACCGAAAGATGAGTAAAGCGACAAGCAGGATTGTGTGCCCTCTTTTGAGGAAAAGAGAGTGCACGCTTTGGTTCTGTGAGGGGTAGCTGCATCCTGCTTGGTGAAAGGTGATTCTCTTACCGTCTTTATTTGAAACTTCAGTACAGTGTGGGTAAAGGATGTGAGTATGGATGACAAAGGGGTGGAGTATACTAGATTTTTTCCACTTGGCACCACCACTCCAGTCTAAGGCTGGGAAACCAGTTTTCTGCATGGTCTTGGGGTAGAGCTGGCCAAGAAAGGCACACATGTGACACGCAAAAGGATAGAAGTGAAGCAGAAGCCTTATTCCTGGCAGGTCTTGTGAGACACCTCCTGACTTCCGGCGCCATTACCAGCAGCGGGGGGCACACTGCAGGGTGCTGGACTGCTGCTCCTGCGCAGCACGGCTTACACAGACCTCCCCTTTCACACACCCAGCTTCAGGGATCTTCCCACAGGCTCTGATCTGCCCACCTGCACCAGTGTTTCTGGCTGTCGTGATTGGACAGATTTTTGACATTCCTATTCCAAACCTTTAATTTCCCACATTTGTGTAAGCTCTTAATTCCTCTAGTGAAGCCCTGTTCCCATACAATATAACCAAATAATAAAGGGAAAAAAGATATGAACAGTTCACAGGAAAAGACCTGCAAATCGTTCTTAAACATAGGAAAAGATGCTCAATCTCATTTATTACAGCAAGGCAAATAAACATTTCCCCAAGAAACATTTTTCATCTGTCGAACTGGCAAAAACCCGTAGATTTCCTAGCACGTTCTGTTGGCGAGGCTCTGGGGAACGAACTTTCCTGCACGGGGGTGGAATGTACGTGAAGGCACTCGATGTCCCCATCAGCAACAGCCATCAACACCACAAAGCATATCCCTTATGATTCGGCAATCCCACTCTGGCGTTTTGTTCTACAGATGTTCACATCAGCACACGTGTGTGAAAGGTGTTCACTGTAGTACTGTTTGCAATAGCAAGAGACATGAAACAATCTAAAGTCTGTCAAAAGAAATAAATTATGGTATGTTCATACTATACCATTTTACTGTACAGTAAAATACTACGCAGCTGTAATAAAGAATGAAAATGGCCACAGCAAAGGAAAACGTCAACAAAATGAAAAGATAGCCTAACAAATGGGAGAAAATATTTGCAAATCATATATCTGAAAAAGGAATTAATATCTAAAATATATAAAGAACTCATACAACTCAATGGCAAAAAAACAAACAATCCAATTAAAAACTGGGCAGAGAATCTGAATAGACATTTTTCCAAAGAAGACATAGGCCAACAGGTACATGAAAAGGTGCTCAACATCAGTAATCGTCAGGGAAATGCAATTCAAAACCACAATGAGCTATCACCTACATCTGTTAGAAGAGGTATCATCAAAAAGACAAGAGAGAACAAGTGTCAGAAGGTGTGGAAAAAAGGAACCCTTGTGCATGTTTGGTGGAAATGTAAATTGGTGCAGCCTCTATAAAAAACAGCATGAAGTTTCCTCAAAAACTTAAAAATAGAACTACCATAGGATCCAGCAATCCCACTTCTGGGTATTTATCCAAAGAAAACAAAAACGCTAACTTGAAAAGACATATGTACCCCCATGTTCACTGCAGCATTATTCACAATAGCCTAGATATGGAAGCAACCTAAGTGTCCATCAATGGATGAATGGATAAAGAAAATGGGACACACACACACACACACACAATGGAATATTATTCAGCCATAAATCTTGGCATTTGCAACAACATGGATGGACCTTGAGGGCATTATGCTAAGTGAAATAAGTCAGACAAAGAAAGACCAATATCATATGAAATCCAAAAAGAAACACAACTCATAGATACAGAGAACAGATGGTGATTGCTGGAGGTGGGGGATGGAGAGTGGGCGAAATGGGTGAAGGGAGTCAAAAGGTACAACCTTCTGGTTATAAAATAAATAAGTTCTGGTGATGTAATGTACAGCATGGTGATTATAATTATTAATACTGTATTGTACATTTGAAAGTTGCCAAGAGAGTAGATCTTAAAAGTTCTCATCACAGGGCCAGCCTGCAGCGGTTGAGTTCACACATTCCCCCACCCGGACCCAGGAACAGACCTAGCACCAATTATCAAGCCATCTTGTGGCAGGCGTCCCACATATAGAGAAGATGAGCACGGATATTAGCTGAGGGCCAGTCTTCCTCAGCAAAAAGAGAAGGATTGGCAGCAGATGTTAGCTCAAGGTTAGTCTTGCTAAAAAAAAAAAGATAAAATAAAAAAATGATGAAATTTTTTTTAAAGTTCTCATCACAAGAAAAAAATTTTTATAACTGTGTGGTAGTGGATTTAACTAGACTTATCATGGTCATCATTTTGCGTTATATATAAATATTGAACCATTATGTTGTACACCTGAAACTAACATAATGTTACATGTCAATTACACTCAGTAAAAAAAGAAAATGGCAAAGCTCTTTACGTATTTACATGGAAAGATATCAAAGATATTTTTAGATGAAAAGGGCAAGATGCAGAACCATACATAGAACATGCTATCTTGTGTGACAAAGGAAGAAAAACAAAGTACATTTTTATTTTTATATGTATGCATAAATAATTTGTTAGCATTTTGCCACATTTGCTTATCACTCTCTCCATATTTATACACACATGCACACAAGCATCCACACAGGTTTTTTTTTTTAGCTACATTATCTGAGAGTTAGTCATAGACATCACAACACTTTACCCCTAAGTACTTCAGCATGTAGCTCCTAAGAACAAAGACATTCCCTACAAACACACAAGTTATCACGATCAAGAAATTTAACTTTAGGAGTGACGTCAGCATCATGGCAGAGTGAACTTGTGCAGGACTCTCTCGCCTCCAACATACAACAAAAAGGAGTAACCAGACTCCAACAGAAAATACCCTAACAGCACAAAAACCTCAGAGAGACATGCAGCCACAAGATGGAGGGTGGAGAGGCTGAAGCCTCCCCCGGAGGAGCTGGAACAGGGTAAGAGAGAACTTCGCTCCCTCCCCTGAAGACTGCGGGTGCTGCCGGGGAGGATCCGTGAGGGAAGGAATCAGGGAGGGGTCGCATGTCCGCAGGATCACCCAGGATTAGCTAGGGCCCTTGCAGCCTAGAGGGAAGCTCTCTAACAGGGCAAAAGCTTTCACCCAGATGACCTCATCAGGCCAAGGCCCCAGGAGGCCAGATAGTGAGAGCGGCTCAGCAAACCCGGGACTGCATGCAGGAGAAAGCGCCCCTCCCCTGACCCAGGCCAAGCCATCTCAGCTGAAGGCGGAGGGCTCAGAACATGCAGCTCTAGACCCCCATCCAGTGGCGATAGGCTGTAACTGCAACTGATAATATCACAATGGGAACGTCCCGTCCTTCCAACATCAGACACTACATCAAATCTCCAGACGACAGAGAAAACGACAGGCACCCAGAACTCAGTCCTGAGGACATAGAAATATGTAAGCTAAACAACAATGAATTCAAAATAGCTATCATCAAAAAACTCAATGAGGTAAAAGAGAATATAGAGAAACAGTTCATGAGTTCAGGAGCTACTTCACAAAAGAGATTGAAACTATAAAGAAGAATCAATAGAAATGTTAGAGATGAAAGACACAATGGAAGAGATAAAACAAATTATGGATTCCCTGAATGCTTGAGTGGACACCATAGAGGAGTGAATCAGTGTAATCAAAGATAGACATGTGCAATGGCTCCAGACAGAGGAGGAGAGAGAACTGAGACAAAAGAAATGAAGAAGGTCTCCGAGAAATATCCAACTCAATGAGGAAATGCAACATAAGAATTATAGGTATTCAAGAAGATGAAGACAAGGAGAATGGAGCAGAAAGTGTTTTTAAAGAAACGATAGCAGAGAACTTCCCAAATCTAGGGAATGAGAGGGAAATATGTGTGGAGGAAGCTTCCAGATCTCCTAGATTTGTCAATGTAAAAAGACCTACTGCAAGGCATATAGTAGTAAAACTGGCAAAAATGAATGACAAAGAAAGAATACTCAGGGCAGCAAGGCAGAATAAAATAACCTACAAAGGAACCCCTATCAGGCTTTCAGCAGATTTCTCTGCAGAAACCTTGCAAGCTAGGAGAGAATGGAACAACATATTCAAAACTTTAAAAGATAAAAATCTTCAGCCAAGAATACTCTATCCAGCAAAATTATCCTTCAGATATGAGGGAGAAATTAAATCTTTCCCAGACAAACAAAAGCTAAGGGACATCATAGCCATGAGACCCCCCCCCACACACAAGAAATCCTCAAGAAGGCCGTCATACCTGAAAAAAGAAAAAAAGGGAGAAAGGGCCACAAAACACAGAGTAAGGCGAATCAGAATAGGATAGCAAATATTCAACTATAGCATTAGGCTAAAGGGAAGGAAATCACCAAAAACAAAGACAATCTTGTCACTTTAACCACAAACTCACAACACAAGTTGGAATAAGATATGAGAAAAATAACTTAGAAGGGGAGGAGGAAAGAGACTGAATCAGTTTAGACTGAGGAAATAAGAGACCATCAGAAAATGGACTATGTTATACACGAGATTCGGAATACAAACTTCAGCGTAGCCACTAAACTAAAAAGCAGAACAGAGACACAGAAAATAAATAAGGAAAAAACAAAGAAACACATCATAAAAAACTACATAATTCAATGAGTAGACCAAAACACACAGGATGAGAAACAAAGGAAATGCAGGACAACCAAAAAACGAGTGACAGAACGACAGCATTAAGCCCTCATGCATCAATATCACCCTCAATGTAAACGGATTGAACTCTCCAATAAAAAGACACAGAGTGGCAAGATGGATTATACAACAAGATGCAACAATTTGCTGCCTCCAGGAAACACATCTCAGCTCCAATGACAAACACAGGCTCAGAGTGAAGGGGTGAAAGATGATACTCCAAGCTAATGGCAAACAAAAGAAAGCAGGTGTCACAATACTTCTATCAGACAAAGTAGATTTCAAGATAAGGCAGGTAAAGAGAGACATAGAGGGCCAATATATAATGATCAATGGGACACTTTATCAAGAAGAAATAACACTTATAAATATCTATGCACCCAACACAGGAGCACCAAAGTTCATAAAACAGCTATTAACAAATCTAAAAGAAGATATTAAAAATAACACAATAATAGTAGGAGACTTCAACACCCCACTCACATCAATGGACAGATCATCCAGACAGAAAATCAACAAGGAAAGAGTAGAATTAAATGAAAAGCTAAAACAGTTGGACTTAATAGACATATATAGAACACTCCATCCAAAAACAGCAGAATACACATTCTTCTCAAATGCACATGGAACATTCTCAAGGATAGACAATATATTGGAGAACAAGGCAAGCCTCTATAAATTTTGAAAAATTGAAATAATAACAAGTATCTTCTCCAATCATAGTGCTATAAAGCTAGAAATTAATTACAAGAAAAAAACTGAGAAAGGGACAAAGATGTGGAGACTAAACAATATGCTATTGAACAAGCAATGGATCATTGAAGAAATTAACAGAGAAATAAAAAAAATATCTGGAGACAAATGAAAATGTAACACACCATACCAACTCATATGGGTTGCAGCAAAAGCCATATTAAGAGAGAAATTTATTGCAATACAGGCACACCTTAACAAACAAGAAAAATCCCAAATAAGCAATCTCAAATTACACCTAACTGAATTAGAAAAAGAAGAACAAAGCCCAAAGTCAGCAGAAGGAGCTAAATAATAAAAATCAGAGCAGAAATAAATGCTATTGAAACAAAAAAGGCAGTAGAAAGGATTAATGAAACAAAGATCTGGTTCTTTGAGAAGATAAATAAAATTGACAAACCCCTAGCCAGACTTACAAAGAAAAAAAGAGAGAAAGCTCAAATAAACAAAATCAGAAATGAAAGAGGAGAAATAACAACAGACTCCACAGAAATACAACAGATTATAAGAGAATACTATGAAAAACTATATGCCAACAAAATGGACAACCTAGAGGAAATGGATAAATTCTTAGACTCTTACAACCTCCCAAAGCTGAGTCAAGAAGAAACAGACAATCTGAGGAGACCAATCACAAGGAAAGAGATTGAAATAGGCATCAAAAACATCCCAAAGAATAAAACCCCAGGACCAGATGGCTTTCCTGGGGAATTCTACCAAACTTTCAGAGAGGATTTAATATCCATCCTTTTCAATCTATCCAAAAAAAATTAGGGAGGATGGAACACTTCCTAACACATTCTATGAGGCCAACGTCACGCTGATACCAAAGCCTGGCAAGGACAGCACAAAAAAGGAGAACTACAGGCCAGTATTGCTGATGAACATAGATGCAAAAATCCTCAACAAAATGTTGGCAACCCGAATTCAGCAAAAGGATCATACATCATGATCAAGTGGGATTCATACCAGGGACACAGGGATGGTTCAACATCCGCGAATCAATCAACGTGATACACCACATCAACAAACTGAGGAATAAAAACCACATGATCATCTCAATAGATGCAGAGAAAGCATTTGACAAGATCCAACAGCCATTTATGATAAAAACTCTTAACAAAATGGGGATAGAAGGAAATTACCTCAACATAATAAAGGCCATATATGACAAACCCACATCCAACATCATACTCAATGGGCAAAAAACGAGTGCCACCCACCTGAAAACAGGAACGAGACAAGGATGCCCACTATCAGCACTCTTATTCAACATAGTGCTGGCGGTTTTGGCCACAGCAATTAGGCAAGCAAAGGAATAAAAGGAATCCAAATAGGGAGGGAAGAAGTGAAACTCTCTCTGTTTGCAGACGACATGATCTTATATGTAGAAAACCCCCAAAAATCCATCGGAAAACTAATAGAAATAATTTAAAACTATAATAAAGTTGCAGGGTACAGAATCAACTTACAAAAATCAGTTGCTTTTCTGTACTCCAGTAACGAACTTACAGAAAGAGAACTCAAGAATATAATTCTATTTGCAATCGCAACTAAAAGAATAAGTACCTAGGAATAAATTTAACCAAGGAGGTGAAGGACTTATAGTTTTTATTGTATAAGACATTACTGAGAGAAATTGATAATGATTTAAAGAGATGGAAAGAGATTCCTTGCTCATGGATTGGAAGAATAAACATAGTTAAAATGTCCATACTACCCAAAGCAATCTACAGATTCAGTGCAATCCCTATCAGAATCCCAAAGACATTCTTCAGGGAAATAGAGGAAAGAATAATAAAATTCATGTGGGGCAACCAAAGACCCCGAATTGCTAAGGCAATCCTGAGAAAAAAGAACAAAGCTGGAGGCATCACAATCCCTGACTTCAAAATGTACTACAAAGCCATAGTGACCAAAACGGCATGGTACTGGTAGAAAAACAGACACACAGATCAATGGAACAGAACTGAAAGCCCAGAAATAAAACCACACATCTATGGACAGCTAATCTTCGACAAAGGTGCCAAGAACATACAATGGAGAAAAGATAGTCTCTTCAATAAATGGTGTTGGGAAAACTGGACAGTTACATGCAAAAGAATGAAGGTAGACCACTATCTCACACTATACACAAAAATAAGCTCAAAATGGATCAAAGACTTGAAGACACAGCGTGAAACTACAAAACTCCTGCAAGATAATATTGGTAGTACACTCTTTGACATCGAACTGAAAAGCATCTTTTCAAATACCATGTCCTCTCAGACAAGGGAAACAAAAGAAAAAATAAGTGGGAATTCATCAGATTAAGGAGCTTCTGCAACGCAAAAGAAACTAGGATCAAAACAAAGAGACAACCCACCAACTTGGAGAAAACATTTGCAAATCATATATCTGACAAGGGGTTAATCTCCATAATATATAAGGAACTCACACAGCTGAATAATAAGAAAGCAAACAACCCGATCAAAAAGTGGGCAGAGGAGATAAACAGACATTTTGCCAAAGAAGATATACAGATGGCCAATAAATACATGAAAAGATGCTCAACATCACTAATCATCAGGGAAATGCAAATCAAAACTACACTAAGATACCACTTTACGCCTGTTAAAATGGCTATAATCACCAAGACTGAAAACAGCAAATGTTGGAGAGGGTGTAAAGCAAAGGGAACCCTCATCCACTGCTGGTGGGAATACAAACTGGTGTAACCACCATGGAAAACAGTATGGAAATTCCTCAAAAATCTAAAAATAGAACTACCATATGACCCAGCCATCCCACTACTAGGTATCTACTCAAACAATTTGAAATCAACAATCCAAAGTAACATATGCACCCCTATGTTCCTTGCAGCACTATTCACAACAGCCAAGACATGGAAGCAATCGAAATGCCCATTGATCAATGATTGGATAAAGAAGATGTGGTATATATAGATATACAATGGAATACTACTCAGCCAGAAAAAAAGACAAAATTGTCCCATTTGCAATAACATGGAAGGACCTGGAGGGAATTACGCTAAGCGAAATAAGCCAGTCTGAAAAAGACAAACACCAGATGATTTCACTCATATGTGGAATATAAACAAGTACTTGGACAAAGGAAACAGTTAAGTGGTTCCCAGGGGAAGGGGGTGGGGGGTGGGCACAGGGGGTGAAGGGGAGCACTTATGTGGTGACAGTCAAGAAATGATGTACAACTGAAATCTCACATTGATGTAAACTATTATGAACTCAATAAAAAAAAAAAAGAAATTTAACTTTACTCTGAGCTATTCAACAGCCTGTGTTTAAATTTCCCAGATTGTTCCAGTTGTGCCCTTTATACTTGACTTTTTTTATCCAAGATCCAGCCAATGATCACACGTTGCATTTAGTTGTTACGTCTCTTTACTCTGTTTTAATCCAGAATGGTTCCTCAAGTCTCTCCTGGTCTTTCTTGACACTGACATCTTTGAAGAATCCTGGCCTGTTGTTTTGCAGAAAGTCTCTAAATTTGGATTTTCCAGTTGATTCCTCATGACCAGACTCAGGTTAAACATTACTGGCAAGGACACTGCAGGCGATGCTGTGCCCGTCATCAGAAGACCCATGGTGTCAGCTGGTCCCGTTACTGGTGATGAAGTTGGATCACTTGGTTGAAGTGGCATCCACCAGATTTCTCCATTGTAATGACTCTCCTTCCACTCTGTAACTAATAAGTCTTGTGGTGTAATACTTTGAGACTGTGTGACTATCCTATTCCGACAACATATTACTCAATGGTTTAGCATCCACTGATAAGTTTTATCTGAATCAATTACAAGAAAATTTGTTGCAAAAAGTGCTTTTCTAGTTTTACCATTTTTTCTACCTTTATTAACTGCCCTTCTTTTTTATGGGGGAGGGTATAAGGGGCAGTATTATCATGACTCAAACTATTTTTTATTCAGTGTGTTACAATCCATTACTGTCATCATTCTTTATGCTCAAATTGTCCCAGATTTTCCCAGTGGGGTTGCCTCTGGGCTAGCCCCTATGTCCTTTTGCCATGTTCCCATCAATCTTGGAACATGTCCTTGCATTTGGGAATAAGATGTTTCAGCCTCAGTTTGCACATCTTCTGCTCCAGACCTGGAATCCACTATTTTCCACGAAGCCTGGTTTACTTTCAGTGGGGGATGGTATTTAGAGACCACAATCTGGGTGCTAGGGGTTTTCATTGCTCCCAGGCCCTTCTTACTCACTCTGCTGAAGAACTAGTCTTTGCTGTTTAATCACCTCTCAACCATTTGTCTACCCCACTCTCATTTTCTTTGGCATCAAATCCTTGACAAAATGTTGGGGGCTCTGAAGACTAGAAACTGTGGACCTAAATGGTACAACATTTGAAGGGAGACAACTTCTTCACTTCTTTCCCAGTATATCCCCTCAAGCTGAGATGGGTTATGACTGAGCTATTTTAAGGACTATGTATAAAGAAAGGAGCCCCCAGCAGCAGTTTCCCATTCAGATCTTTTTCTGCTTGGGGATAAAGAAGGGGAGGAATTTCATCTAATACAAATATGATTTGAATTTTAAAAGTCTGTGTCTAATTACTACTTATGACTATAGTAAAAATTGATTTTATACACTGTAATTGTATGATTTGAATATGTAATCAGAAATGCAAAGCTTGATGCCTTTGATTTTAATTTCCATAACCAATGCCTCTCAGTTCGCATATTTCAGTGGTTTCTAGGCGGAAGCACCTTTTTCTAATTAGCAATCAAGATATGCATAGTAGTTCAAGATCTTCTCAGGTTTAGACCACCCTGCATAATGCATTTTATTCCACATCATGATTATGCTTGGCCCTTTATTGAACTGGCCATTACCTTGACCATAGAAAGACATCCTACAGGGAGTCAGGTCTTGAATTCTTAAGTAGCCTAAGATTTGCATCACCCTAGCAGGTAAAAGTGTCCGATTTAACCATGAACTAGCAAACATTTTCAGAAGACAAAACAATAAATTATAGTTTGCAACAACTGGAGCTGTGCCCCAAGGTTTTAATAAAAAGTGCTTCACTCATGATGGATGTGAGTTCTCTGAGGACACCACAGCAATCACCATGTGATTCCATGAGCCCAAGGACAACCCATGAGGTCCCTGTCACGGAAACTAAACTCTGGCCACCCCCACACCTTTGTTCAAGATCAGCCTTTGCTGTGCTGTATGTCGAAGTTCATAAGGTGTATCAACTGACACCAGGAACTCAAAGCAAAATGGCTCAGCCACAAATGGGAACCTTCAAGTTCACTGGGAAGCCTAGTGGTGACTCAGATTTAAACGGCTTTTGTGGTGTAAGGGCTCAAGCAGCAACCTTTCCCCTCTGGCCAGAGGCAAGCCTGCCCAGGCTTTAAGCCAGTTCTGCAGGCCCAGAGCCCACCCTAGCCCAGAGGCTCCCCCTCCCGACCCCCCTCCCACAGCTGTCCTCATCTCCATCACTCTCTGGTTCACAACTTTTTGCTGCTTCCCCTATTTTCCCTTCTATCTTTGCTATGCTACTTTTGTCTCCCCAAGTCAATCATGTAGGTCCATCACCAACAAAGATGTGCATCATATTGTCCTCAGTATTTCTGACATTCTTTGAAAACAGCACTCTTGTTTCTGTGGCTGTGGGCATTGGTAAGGATATGAAACACAGATAGCTTGTGTTTGAGTTTTTCATGTGTCTCCTCTCTACTCCAGAGTTGTTTTTCCCCTCCCAAGTTTAAGTATGATTACAATGAAAATCATGATTTATTGATCCATTTCAACTCCTCCTCACTCGACATAACGCCCCCCAACTCTGCCTGCCATGAGAATCCTGTAGGAAAGTGCCAGGATACACTAGACAAGTAGAGAAAACAATAGAGTGGACATAGGACGTTTGAAAAATGTAAACCTATAAATCTATCAATTTCTGCATTTTTTAAACAGAAAAAATACAATCTTTTCAAATGTTCATGGTGCATATGCAAACAATAATCACAAACCTTGCTACAAATAAAACCTAAATTAATTCACAAAATAAGAGGGCACATACTCTTACCACCATGAAAAAATAATAATAATAGTGAAATGATTGGTTAAACAACAATGACAACGAATCTAATAACTTGTAAACTGAAAGTCACTCTCCTGGTCAAACTGAAAATCAACAGAAGTCGCCATCTATAAATAAATGACAGTAAGAGCAACACATGTCAAAATTTATCAGATAGGACATAGCTATGTTAGCAAAAGTCTGCTCCCTGATCCTGATGCCAATCCAAATAACGAGAGCAGTCTTGAGTGAAAAAGGAAAGGCTTTTACTTTGCCAGGCAGAGGGAGCAAAGCAAGGGCTAGTGCCCCAAGAATTGCTCGCTCCCCGTGGAGAAGTGGGCAGGGGATTTTATTTGGGATTTTAGGTAACGGAGGGGGCCGTGGTCTTCTTGGTTAGCATTTTCCCATCAGCCTGCATCTGGGGCTGCTTCCAGCAGAGGAAACAAAGGATTTCTCAGATGTGTGCCCTTCGCTATTTTATCTCCATGGTGGAAGGTAGACTCTCACATCAGGAAGCTGAGGAGCTGAGCTTGGGAAGGTTCGGTTTCTTGATGGTCTGTGGACGTTAGTTTCTCTGTGAAAGAACTTCAAGGTCCTGGGATTAGCTACAACTTTAGTGGGAGCCCAGCGGGAGGCCATCTGGACTTTAACAATTTGTAACTTCTATTTGTTTGTGAAGCTCATGGAGTCAGAGGTTAAAGAAACAAACATTTACATGTGAGTGTAACCAGAGACCCAGGGACCTGGGAACGTGTGTTTTTAGTTTTGACCCATATATGCTGGGTTGACGGTAGGGGAACCAATGTCAGGGCTGACATTAAATAAGAGCCAGTAACAGCTATACTCAGAAAAATAGCTGCCTAGACTGAAGAACAGAGCCATGATATTGTATACGTCCTCCTATTAAGAGGCAGAGTTTGCTTTCTCAGCCCTTGAGCCTGGACTATCCTCCATTTACTTCAGATGATAGAATGCGTGGAAGGGACGTTGTGTGAATTCCTGAGCACAGCAGTTTCCATTTTTGCTCTCTTGCAATGTTCCCTCAACACTGCCACTTAAGGAAAAGTCTAGCCGACCCACGTGAGAGGCCATGTGGAGGAGAACGCAGGGGCCCGCAGAAGCGCCTGACACCTGAGTGAAGCCATCTTGGACCTCCCCGCCCAGCGGACCCACCAGCTGAATACAGCTCCGTAAAGGATCCAAGTGAAATCATCAGAGGAACCACCCAGCCAACCTAACAACTTGTGGGGCACGATAAACCGTCGACGTTTCCAGCTGTAAGTTTTAGGATGATTTGTTATGCAGCAATGGTTATGAAATGATAACTCTGTTTTATGATAAATCATGGAATTTGGAACTAATCATAAATAAATGAAGCTATTGTTGTGGACATTCGCTGTTTTGGCCAGTAACCCAAGTTGGTCCAGTCAGTGAATCCCGGCAGTTTTCTGGACTCTCCGGCGCTGGCTCCACCTGGCGGCGGGAAGGCTGCGGCACGCCCAGCCCGCCCAAGTTCAGGCAGAGGACAACCTCACGTCCCTCCGTGGCTCCAGGTGGGTCCCGGGAGATGAAGACCCGCTGACTCCTCCGCCCGGGCCCCGGGCGCCGCTGGAGTTGGGAGCGGGGCTCTCAGCACGTGAAACGTGCACAGTCCGCATCAAGTATTATTGTCTATATTATTCCTGTTACCCGGGAACACTTTGCTGGTTTCCCAGGAAACAAAGAGGCACTCTTCAACTGTCCCTGACTTTCCCCTCTGGGGGCCGGGACGCAGGACTTACTTGATGTCCCAAGAGGTGAGGGGCATCGCTCCATTTCTGCTAAAATAATGATTTCAGGCCAAATATCTGCTAGCTCTAAAATGCAGATTTACTGGGGGAAATACTTTTCTTTTTCCTTTTGAAAAGTATGTTTATGTAGCTATCAAGCAGCCAAAGGCTTCCTCTCTGCGGGGGGCTCCTTACAGACAACCCTGCGCCCCAGACGGCGGGGCCCCTGCGGAGTTCTGCAGCGAATAGAGCGGGCAGATGCCAGATCGACAGGGGCCGCGGCGTCCTCTCAGCTCTGACTCTCCCTACCTGCCCGACCGCAGGAGCCGCCCGGAGGAGAAGAAGTCATGCCTGCGAGGGCAACCCGGAAACAAGGGCTTGGCCAGAGGAAGGCTACCCCGCTGTTACAGAGAGCCCTCGACGTTTCTGTGGGGCCCCAGCCTCTCCTCCCCATCACCGGGGAGAACCGCGGCTGCTGCGCCCAGGACGCAGTCGCGGTGGCGCCCTCATTCCCCCGGCTTGGTGAACTGGGGCCCCTGCTGAGGGGAGCGGGCCCTGGCCGAGCCCCTGACCCTGCACGCGGCGGGAGAGGGGCGCGTCGCCGGCGGTCCCGAGATCCGAGCTCGGAGCGCGCGTCTGCCAGGGCTCCTTTCTGTGGCCTCCGGCAGCCGCCCAGCCCTTCCGAGCCGACGACCGCGGGGAGGGGAAGTGCTGCGGGAACCCGATGTGGTTTCTGCTGTGCCCATGCCTCTGCTGCAAATTGATCTCATAAGTGGTTGGAAAAGGGAAGTGCTGGGCGCGGTTCCTGGGAGGTGGCGCCGGTGCTTGCAGTCCCCGCACGACCCGGGGGGCCCGCTGCCGCCCCAGTCCCGGCGTCCCCGCCGCATCCCGACAGCCTCCGACACAGGGCTGGAGGCCCCAGCCCCTGCTTCTTCCAGGCCTTGTCAGGGCCTAGACTGTGGCGAGGAGGCTACCCAAATGCGGTGGGCAGAGTCCAGGGCAAGGCCAGGCGCTGCCCCTGCCTGACTGGCGCAGGTGACATGTCGCCGCTGGGGGCAGGGGTCCTTGCTGCAAAGGGAAAGCCTGAACCCTGCAGCGGGGTCTCTAGCCTGGCCCACTCTGGGCTCTTCTGTCCGGTGCCTGGAACGCAGGAGAGCCAAGGATCTAAGAATTCTCGTCCCTCATCCTGCGCTGGCTTCTCTGCCCTAAGGGGCTGGGAGGTGAAGGGAAGACAGGTGTGGGGTCGCCAGGCAGAGGCAGGCAGTGAGAAGGACTGGGGGGACCCCTCCCACGGCAGTCCGGCCCAAGCCTTGGGCTGTGTAGGCCACCTGCTCCCCCTGGAGGCCCTGGAGAGAGGGGCAGGCAGGAGAGCCACACCAGAGGTCAGCACTGCAAGCTCAGACCAGGTTCTGGAGCACGGGGGCATGTGGATGAGTAGGTGTCCTTCCAAACCGATATTCTTTGACTTTCAAAAAACATATAAAATATATAAAAATATAGAAATAAGTTCATGTCTATTTCCAAACTTTTGGAACGTTTGGAGGCTTATTATACTAATTAAAATGTAGATTATTAACTCATTTGTTTCCAGTGAAGCAGGCCCAGTCCAGCAGGATCCAGGCTGAGCGCAGGTGTCAGCCGGCCTCCATGGGCTGTGCACCTGTAGCTCTGCTGCTTGTCCTGAATGTCAGAGACACCCCTTGGACCTGTGAGCGAGAAAAGGGCCTTCCACGGCTACTCCCAGCTTCCGTCCACCTGTGCAGGAGCGGGACTGCTGGGTGGGAACTGGCCCTGGTACAACGGCAGCCTCACAGGGCACTTCTAGGCAGCCCGTCCCAGAGGTGACAGCGGAAAGGCTCACAGACCGAATTAAGATGCTTGATTCATACCGTTGGTGGGAATAACAGAAAGGAGAGCCGGAAGCAAAGGGGGAGAGATGGGGCAGGTCAGCACACATACAACAGGGCACGGAAGTGGGTGGAAGGACCAGCTGCCTGAACCCCAGCTCATTCTCAGCGGCATCGGCCTTCCCCGCTGACGGGGACCAGGCGTGAGGGTGAGCAGGGGGGCAGGCAGCAGGTGCCTGGGGCCCACGCACACTTGCCCTTGAGGGAGCTACAGGGGAGGATGCGCGGCCTAGACTGAGCTGGCCAACAACTCGCTGAGCAGCCGTGGCTTTTATCTGCATATCTCAGGCAGGGGGTGCACTGTGCCAGAATCAATGTCACCAATGAAGAAGGTCAATGCTTCCAACACAAAGCACAGGAGATAACTGAACACGTGTTGGCTGACACCAAAGAGGGACTTTGGCCTTGAAAAGACAATTCGAGTCCATGGAAAAGAAACACAATGCCTGTAACCACATCTTCTGGACACAAGTCTTACCCTACAACTGAATGGACCTGTGTGTTGTGGGTGGATTGTCTAAAGATGTCATATTCCCGCAGTGGGCTGTAATTTTCAGGATTTATAGTCTTCAACTTAACTAGGAGATGCATTCAAATGAGAGAATTGAATACCTAGGAGCGGATCGTAAGGGTGTTGCTGCATTATTGAGAATACTCAGTTCTGCTGTATAGAACAAGAGAAACAAACGAGTAGAGAGAAAACTCCTAGTGTTGGTAAATTAGTAATCTGTGAGATACAGGAGAGGAAGAACAGAGCATCTGTGCCGAGAGCTTGGAAGGAGAGGATGGAACCAACCAGTCCTACCTTTACAGAGAAAGGGATGAAGGGCCCAGCGAACCTCACTTATCCATGAGGCACAGATCATGTCAGCTCCTTATTGAGCTCTGTCAACTCTGCATCAGCCCCCACTGGTGACACCCACTCTGGCCCCATGAGTCCCCTGCCTGCGACATGCAGGCAAAAGTCATGGGTGCAGCAGATCACCTGTGAGCAAGAGCTATGGCCATGCCCCTCCCTTCTTCCAAGAGGACAGGTGTGTGTTGACCCCAGGCACCTTCCATCTATTGGGCCCCTTCTCTGTTCTGTCTTATTTCTTGCTGCATGTTTTAAATTGATTCAATAAAATGGACATAACAAGCATCTGAATTTGGCCTGTGAGCCTTTCGGTTCAGTCACTTCCGGGGTAGCCTGGCTGGTAGTGTAAGGGGAGCTACCATTGCATCAGGTAAATTCCCACCATGCAGAGTTGAGTGTAGAAACCTGAGCTGACTGGCATCACATTTCTGGTGTGTTTCAGTGACATTGCAGCATCCCCCTCAGACTGGTGCCCAGGGAAGCTGCCTGGCTGTCCCATCCCTTCATCTAGTTCTTCTCCTGGGATGCCTCTCTCCAGCATCTTCCACATGGGCTTTCTGAGAACATCAGCCCAGCATCCTGGGCACACTGGGCACTGACTTCATGAGCTTGGGAACTATAACAAAGGGTAAGCACGTTCTGGAGCTTCTACTGTGGCAGACAGGAAGGGCTCCAGGTGATACACGTGAAGTGTCTCTCCTGGAAGATTTTATCAGTTAACATGTTCAAATGGTTGGACATCCAATGACCTCAGGCCATCTGAGAGCTGGCTCTCCTGCTAGGCTGAGTTTCTGGAATAAGACTCTGAGCCTATCAGAAAAATATAGGACAAAGGAAGACAAGGCTGGGCGTAGTCCCAGTGCCCTGGTTCATCTGAGAATATTCTGGTTCTTCTTTGTGATAGTCCACTTACATTCATCTTGCTCAGAAACAGATAAAGGAACAAAAGAATTGGATTCCATCCAAGAAACTCCTGCCTTCAGGAAAGTGGCGGATGAAAAGAGAGAGGCTCCACTTTGCTGTAAAGTCAGCTCTTTATAATCAGTCTTATCAAGCAAAATTCTTGAAATCAGGGAACTGGTCTCACACACATAAACAGAATTTAACACGATGCTTTACAAACATTATTGCCATAAACAAAGATGCTGTGCTTAATGAAAACACACAAAGGTGAATCTGACTCTCAGTTTTCTTACTGTCACCAAAGTCTTATTCTAGAACCTAGCAACAAGTAGTTGGAAAACAAAAATTTTAAATACCATTTTAAGTAGCATCAAAGATAATCTATAGTGATAGAAATCAGATAAAAAAAACATGAAATACTTGGGAATATGTTTAAGTAAATTTGTGCCAGACTTCTATACTGAAAACTACAAAATGTTGCTGAGAGAAATTTAAGAAGATCTAAATAAATGGAGAAATGTTAATGAATTAGAAGACTCAACGTTCGTTAAGATGTCCATCCTGCCCAAATGGATGCATAGAGTGGATGCAGTCCAAGTCGAAATCCCAGCAGGCTTCTATGTAGAAATTTACAAGCTGATTCTAAACTTCATGTAGAAATTCAAAGCATTTAGAATAGCCAAAATAATTTTGAAAAAGAACACATTTGGAGGACATATGATCCTGATTTTAAGACTTACTATAAGCTACAGTATTGGCATGAAGATAGATGTGTAGATACATGGAACATAATAGGGATCCAGAAATACACCCACACACATATGGTTGATTGATTTTTTACAAAGGCACCATGATAATTCAAAGGAGGAAAGAAGAGTCTTTTCAACAAATGATGTTGGTAAAACTGGATATCTGTATGCAGAAAAATGAACCCCAATCCCTACCTCACACTGTACGTAGAAATTAACTTGAAATGCGTAAGAGACCTAAATGTAAGACATGAAACTATAAAATTCCTAGAAGAAAACATAGGAAGAATATTTATGACCTGGAGTAGGCAAAGATTTCTTAGACACAAAACTAAAAGCACTAAATATAAAAGAAAAAATTGATAAGTTAGACTTCATCAAAATTAAAAGCTTCTGCTCTCCAAAAGACACCGACAAATTTCTTGTATCCAGAATACACAAAGAACTTCTACAAATCACTAATAAAAAGCTAATAACTCATGCTTAACAGTTTTATTGAGATATAATTCACATGCCATACAATTCACTCATTTAAAATGTACAATTCAATGGCTTTTAGTATATTTTCAGAGCTGTGCATCCATCCCCACAATTTTAGAGCATTTTTATCACTTCAAAAGGAAACCTTGCTCATTTTACCTGTCCCTCTCTAACCTACCCACCCCCCAGGCCAGGCAACCACTAATCTATTTACAATCTCCATAGTTTTGTACATTCTGCACATTTCATGTAAATAGCATCATACACTACGTGACCTTTTGTGTCTGGCTTCTTTCACTTAGCACGTTTTCGAGCTTCATCCATGCTGCAGCATATATTAATACTGTGTTCCTTTTTATTACCACATAATATTCCATTGTATGGATCAGATTGCATCTATCACATTGTATTTATCCATTTATCAGGTGATGAACATTTGGGTTGTCTCCACAACTCACTTTTTTTTTTTTTTTAAAGATTTTATTTTTTCCTTTTTCTCCCCAAAGCCCCCCGTACATAGTTGTATATTCTTCGTTGTGGGTCCTTCTAGTTGTGGCATGTGGGACGCTGCCTCAGCGTGGTCTGATGAGCAGTGCCATGTCCGCGCCCAGGATTCGAACCAACGAAACCTACTGGGCCGCCTGCAGCGGAGCGCGCGAACTTAACCACTCAGCCACGGGGCCAGCCCCCACAACTCACTTTTTTAAAAAAATGTGCAAGAGACTTGAACAGACACTTCACTGAGGAAAATATACAAATGGTCCATAAGCACAAGAGAAGGTGCTCAGCATCATTAGTCACTGGAAACATTAAAATTATCATCACAATGCGATACCTCTACACACCTACTCAAATGGTTAAAATTTTAAAAGATTGGCAATTCCAAGTGTTACTGAGAATACTGACCAAATGGAACGAGCTCTCAACCTGCCTGTGGGAAAGCAGAATAGTGCGACCACTGTGGAAGACAACTTAGCAGTTTTTATAAAGTTAAAGATACACTTACAGTATGACCCAGCAATTCCATTCCTGCGTATTTAGCTAAGAGAAATGAAAACATGTCCACACAAAGAATTGTACACAAATGTTCATCACACCTTTACTTGTAATAGCTCTAAACTGGAAACAACCCAAATGTCCCTCAACAGATGAATGGATAAATAAACTGGAATATTCACAAAATGGAATACTCAGCAAAAAAAGAGAACAAACTACCCAATCACACAACATTATGAAAATGTTATGTTAAGCAAAATAATTGAGGCAAAAAAGAGTTCATGTGCTATGATTCTATTTAGATGAAGTTCAAGGACTAACAATACTAATCTGTAGAGATAGAAATCAGGTGGAAGGTTGTCTAGAGCTGAGAGTGGGAGTGAGGATGGTTGGGAAAGGAGAACTGGAGAAGCCTCCTGCTGGCTCACAAGGGCCAACTGTTAAATTCTCAGGAGTGTGGGGAGCCAGTTGTTAAACACAGCCATTGTTTAAAAATTAAGTTAGATAAACTTACAATTAAATGTTATATTAAAAACAAAGATAATTAATACTCAAATCTTCTCTCTTCCCAATCTTTTTACTCTATTTTGCTGTTTTCTATGCTCTTGAAGTTATTTATAGCTACTGTATATAATAGAAATGTTCTAGAATGGTGTGCCTCTCTTCCCAACTCCACATTCAGTCACATCCCGTTGGCAGCTTGAAATCAGCTACAGTGGGAGTATTAGAAATTGGCAAACACGACGAATCAGGCCTTGATTTATTTTTTTTAATTGTCTAGACTGAAGAAAGTGTTGAAAAAATGTTAATAATGCCAATTAAACTTAAAAGTGAGTGGTATGTAGAGCTGTTACATTGTGAGTAGCGCAAAAAATTAAGAAAATATTCTTCCAGTATTCAAAAGCTATTATCTGACTCAGCAAAGGAGTTGCTATGTCTCCGACAAGCAAGTGACATTCCAACAGACATCTTGTTTCGCTTTTGTCTCACTCCTTAAAGTAAACGAAAATAAACAAGCAACAGCTACGTCAGAATTACACTAGTTAGTTGCAACCATTGGTTGGCTACAGATACAAGACTCCAGCAAAAACCAGTGAAAACATTAGGTGATAATCAGTTGACTATATGGAATTTACAATAAAGAATATCATACTTTTTTATTATTTATAAAGTACATAATAAACATCCCTCATATCAGTAAAATTTATAATACTTTTAATACATTAAACTACTAACATGGTAAATAAATAGATGTTAAATAGATGACATTTTTCCCCAGAGATCCTGCTGTTAAATACTTACCAGCAGCTTACTTCTGGGCACAAGAGAATATTGTGAGTGATGGAAGTACATACTGATTGATGTGATGGTTTCATGGTGTAAACAGTTGTCAAAACTCATCGAACCGTATACTTAAAATGTGTGCATTTTATTGCATGTGAATTATACTTCAATAAATTTGATTTTAAAAAAAAAAAAATAGGGGCTGGCCCAGTTGCATAGTGGTTAGGTTCGTGTGCTCTGCTTCGGCGGCCCAGGGTTTGCAGGTTTGGATCCTGGGCACAGACCTACGCACTGCTCACTAAGCCATGCTGTGGCAGCATCCCACACACAAAAAATGGAGGAAGACTGGCATAGAAGTTAGCTCAGGGACAATCTTCCTCACTGCAAAAAAAAACCAACATAAAATTGAAGCTAATTGACTGATAAGCTAAGGAAGACCTCAGTGAATTCCACAGCAGCTGGGCCTTGAAAAAACATTTTGGGGGGCCCAGCACAGTTTGTTTGGGTTTTTTTAACTTTAAGCCCAGACAACACAGAAGTTGAAACTGTCCTCTAACCACCAGCCAGTTCCCGAGCCTGCACATTGCTGGAACCGGGGTCCTCTGTCCTGGGCCGGCACACCTTTGTCTCTGCCTGAAAACATCCCGGCCTCACTCGTCTGTTAAAGGAACGTCTGAGATGAATAGCCTTTGCAGTCACCATCAGCTGGGAGTGAAGGAAATGTGCGTTTTGCACTTTTCAAAGCCTCTTTTCTCTAAGTCTTTGATGAGCTCCCCAGAGAGCGCCCCTCAGCCCCAGCCCTCTGTACAGGGGTGAAGGGAACGACCCCATTCACACGGAGGCTCGGCTCAGCCACCGCTCGGAAGGGAAAGCCAAGTCCAAAAGCTAAAGTAACTAAGGTGAGGGAAAAGTCAGGGATCTTCATGAAGCCCAAAGCTCACAAGGTGTTTGCAAACAGCCCGCCAGCCCACTGACGCTTTTGTTTTGTCGTCCAGATATTTCAGTCACATAACCTCTGTCATACACGTACGTATGTATGTGATCTATATGTCACATACATATGCACATAAACACAGATATGATACAGATTATATCTGCAAGCTTTTATATCAAGATAAATGCCTGTTGTGAAAAAAGACAAATTGGTTTTGCCCGTTATCGTTGTGAGTTAAAATCCTATAGCCGGTCAGGCCTTCAGCAGCCCAAGTCGAGTGTTGAGATTTAATATCAGTCAATCAATGAGCTGCATTTATAGAGCAGTGCCTGCGTGTTTGTGACGCCTTCCTGGAAAGATGGGCACTTATTGCCTCGTGCTTCTTTAATTGACCCGGGTAATCCCAGCTCACTCTTTCCATCATACTCCTCTTCTAGATCCAGCAGAGGAAGAATGTGCCTTGAAATTGTCACTTTATTGCTATTACTACATACTGGCTAGGACTATTTTGTTTGATATATTTTAATTACACCTTTGATCTTTGGATTTTCATTCTGAAATGATCCTATCACAAAAAGAATCTTTATATATATATATATATATATATATATATTTTTTTTTTTTTTTAAAGATTGGCACTTGGGCTAACAACTGTTGCCAATCTTTTTTTTTTTTCCTGCTTTATTTCCCAAACTCCCCTCCCGTACATAGTTGTATATCTTAGTTGCAGGTCCTTCTAGTTGTGGGATGTGGGACGCCGCCTCAACGTCGTGCCCTGACGAGCAGTGCCATGTCCGCGCCCAGGATCCGAACCCTGGGCCGCCGCAGCAGAGCGCGCGAGCTTAACCACTTGGCCACAGAGCCGGCCCCATATAGTTTTAATTAATAATAATAATTTAAGTAGCAAATCATATTAATGGTGAATTTTGGTGATTTCCCAACAGTAGTGGATTGTAGCAAATGCACTATTATTTAAGGAATAAGGGATACATTTCTCATGAATCAAAAAAACAGATGTGGGTGACCTGCAGGGAGGACAATCAGCCCAGAAGTCACCCTGCTCTGTAGCGTCACACAGGAGAGATGTGGGCCCCCTGGCACAGAGTTTTGCTGTTCTTTGTTGTTCAAAACTAATCCTGGTCACAGTGCCCCATGTGCTCCCCGGTCCAGGAAGGTCACTTAGGCCCCAGAGAAAGCCCGGGCACGTCAGGGTGCTGTAGCCTGGAGTCCAGGCATGGCAAATGGATGGAGGTGTGCACCTGGAGTGTCCACCTAGAACCACCAGGACGTGTACAGTCAGGGCATGGAGCCTGGGCTTAGGCTGTCCAGGAATAAGGCTGTGGCCACGGAATTTGGAAGAAAAAGGAGCTGTCTCACAGCCCTGGCCCTCATTCCCGCTGGAGACCTCCAGGTGGCTGTGCGTTTGTTCACGCCCACACGCTCTCAAAGACTGGGCTCATTCGCTCACCACGCCTGCCCCTTTTGCTGTATCCACACACCATGCTATTCTTCCCAGAGGACTGATACCCACGCTGTGGGCTGGACCAGCTCCTACTGCCTCACAAGAGGCAATTTTGAAGTTTTTGGAAATTCTGCAAGCTAGTTGTTAAACTTAGTCACTATTAAAAATTAAATTATATGAGCTTACAAGTAAATAAACTGCATTAAAATACAAAGACAGTAAATACCCAAAACATCATTCCTACCTATTTTACGTTTTACTCCCCTCTTTGTTCTTGAGGTTGTTTACGTCTGCTGGCTCTCGATGTCAGGAATGGTGGTGTCCTGCTGGACGTCTCTTCTCAGCTCAACTCCATGTTCAGTGTCCTCACCATTAGCCTGAAATTGGCCATGATGGGAGCATTTACACCACAGAAAGTGGCAAACATGACAAACATTTGTTTTGTTTTGTTTGTTTAAGGAGCCCGTTACACGTCCACCAGCCCGCCGCTGGGTGTTGGCACCTCCCTCAGTCCCAGTGGGACTGGAGCAGGTTGAGCAGCAGGTGGGCTGGTGAACGGCAGAAGAGTGGGTGGTCTGAACAGATGCCCAGAAGCAGCAAAGGGCATGAGCCAGCCCGCGAGCTTTGCAGGACCTGAGCACTGCCCAGGGGTCAGGAAGATGAGGACAGAATGTGCCCTGGAGCCTGGCCAGACGAGACGAAGTGAAGCCCCCACTATCGTCCTCCCCCAGGAAAGAACAGACTGGAAGCTCGAGAGAGAAAAATCACTGTGGCTGAGGAAACAGTGCCCCTAACCCTACCTCTTCACCCCCAACTAAATCCCCAAACCCCGCTGATCTGTCTACACCCGGAGGAAGCGGTTTGAGGAGAAGTGAGGCTGAGGAGGTCATGGGTAAACGCACAGTGGGGTCGCCCTTCAGCAGAAGCTCCCACCAGATGGGAGGGCTTGGCCGAGGGTCTCCTTCTGTTGGGAGAAATCCAAGGGAGACTTCCAGGCCTCCTTCTGGGCCGCTGTCTGAGTTTGCGGGGCCACCATAACAGGGTGCCACAGGCTGGGGAGTTAGACACCAGATCTGTATTTTCTCACCGTTCTGCAGGCCGGAAGTCCAAATTCAGGGTGTTGGCAAGACGGCTCTCTCCCGGGTTATAGATGCCGTCTCCTCGGAGCGTCTTCACACGGCCCTCCCTCCACGTGTGTCTGTGTCCTAATCCGCTTCCATAAGGACAGGCTCACGCCGGATGAGGGCCCACCCCTGGCCTCACTCAGCCTTAACCGCCTCTTCGAAGGCCCCGTCTCCGAGAGCAGCCACGGTCTGAGATGCTGGGTTAGGACTGCGACACATGGACTTTTGGAGGACATAGCTCAGCTCAGAGGAGCCGGAACGTCTGAGGAGGGTCTGGAGGCAAGGCTGGGGTCCTGGGAGGCCGGCCGAGAGCAGCCAGCCCCGACGGAGGGAGGAGCCAGGCGCTGTCGCTCCTCTGCCTCTGTTTCCCGAATGCCCAGCACTGTGCCTGGCACTTGGTGGGCTTTCAACACAATGTTTCTTGAATGAATGAATGAGCATGTTGCTAGAAAGAGAAGAATCCCCCTCTCAGCGCTCATTCTACAGACAGGGCAGTCTTTCCGGTTTATCTAAGGACAGGTTTCCTTTAAGTTTCGTTCTCTCTGGACCGGGCAGGTGAGGGCTAGGACCAAACTTTCTCTTGGCCCCCAACACTCAGCACCCACTGTCTGCATCAAGTCCCCCAGAAGTGGGGCCCAGAACCCAGAGCTCTGCAAAGACCCGAGGGAGTGCGCCAAGCCCAGAAGGAAAAAGCATTTCTGTGCCAAACTACAGAGAACAAAGCGCCAGGTCAGGATTAGGACGCTTGATGGGACAGAATGTCAATGACTTTCCAAGCCAGGGATTGCCATGTGTTGTTGACTTATAGGGGAAAGGGGTGAATTTCTATATTTTGACATTCATGTAGTGGGGGCTCCATAAGTGACAGCCCCGGGGGCCCCGGAGGCTCTTGGGCTGGCCCTGTGCCTGTTAGCTCTCCAGCTCGGGGAGGAAGTCCTAGAGAGGGTGACAGCGCGTGCCCTCGCCCCCTGGCATGGAGGTGGTCCTGAGGGAGCTGCCACCCCAGCAAGGGGCCGCAGGAGCCAGAACAGCGCTGCTTCGGAAGTGAAAGATGCTACCGCTGGTTTTAGATGAGAGAGTCCTTGTTGCCTGTGGCCCATCCCCCAGGCATGATGACAACTGCTCCACGGGTCAGGATAAAGAAGCTGAGGTCTTTCCTCCTAAGAGTGGTTTCAGAACTTGGTCTGTGGCTTTGGGAGGGAAATGATGAAGTGGGAGTGTTTCAGAAAAAAGCAGACATTTTTCTTTTTCCCAGGAAGAGCACCGTGGAAGAATTGTGGTCCTTGCTCAGTCGAAGAGTAACCCTGCGTGCTGACACCTGCCATTGCACCTGGCTTTCACGGTCAGCCGGAAAGGGTGCTGGAGCAACGCCATCCTGTGTCCTGTATGCAATTGTGTGGAAAACAGCTCTGCTCTGAGCAAAGCAGCATCAATATCTACTACTTAGAAACAGATGAGAGGGCGACTTGGCAGCTGCTCGACAATCAGACAAAACCTCACTCCGTTGTGTTTCGTGCCTCTAGATTTTTTTAAAAGGGCCAAGCTTTCCTTCTGCCTCCTGCATCTCGTAATTGTCAGTGAGTTCAGTGGTACCTTTCCACAACATAACTGATCAACTGCAGGCTCATGGCTAATAAACTGATACAAAAGAACTTATGAAGACATAACCTTTAAGCGTGTGAGATAACATGCAATTCAACACGCAGCACAAAGAGCTCCGACGCCCAAGCGAGCCGCCGAGCTCGCAGTGGTTTCTCCAAGCGAATCTGAGCATATGGTCCATAATGGAGCTTGAATTTACAGCAACAGAGATGTGCAAGGGAGATTAAAGCTTCATCTGTAAGGACATACTGCCTGGCAAAAAACAACAATTATTGTATTTTCTGCTTTGTATTATAAGAGACACTCAAAATCTGTTTTGGTAGAGTGTGGGCTCCCTCTGCTGCTGGCAGGAGACACCTGGACTCCAGGCACTTGGGGCTCCTTGGGCACCTGAGCAGAGCAGGTGGCCTGTCCTGGGAGGAGAAAGATGAGGCTGAACATTGCAGAGGGACAGACTTGCTCTGCAGGCTCTGGCCCTGTGGGATACGGGACTATCTGTGCTGCCGCACCAAGGAGAAAGAAATGGAGGGAAGGGAAAAACAACAAGAAACCATAAGATGTACTGTTCACACGCCCTGGGTCCATTCTGAAATATGTCACAGAAGGGATGCTGAAAGGCAGCTGCCCAGAGTGGCTCCTCTCTCTCTTACACACACACACACTCATTTCTCTCTCTCCTTCTTTATTCCACACAGCCACTGCAGAAGCTCCTCTGGTTCTGTTTCAGACCCTGCCATCAGTTTTGCTAGTTCTCTGGGTTCTGCCTTGTCCAAGGACGGCCAGCAGCTGACTCGTGTGGTGTCAAGGAGATGCATCACCCAGGCTTATCACGTCCTGCATCAGCAGGCAAAGCATCTCAGTAGACCTGCCGCACCCCACTCCCAGCCCCCACCACTGGTTCTTCTTCTCAGCAACAGGACGTTCTAACGCAGCGGCCATGCCAAGAGCAGAAGCATTTTAATGCCACAACTTTGATGTGTCCGTTTTGACCAAACCAAAAAATAAAGCCTTAACCCAAGCTGTTTCTATTACCAAGATAGATGTGACAGATCATAAACCCTAAGCCCTGGAGACAGACTGGGGCGTGGGGAGTGGATGAGGCTCAGGGGCAGGGGTCAGACAGCACACTCTTTGAAACTAGGACCATGCTTGCCCCTCTTAGAACCATCAACCAAGAAAACAGCTCATTCTCTCATAATTTGGTTATTTACATTGTCAGTATCTCAGATTCTCTGATTTCTCTCTTAAAGTTCTAATAGCGGGGCTGGCCCGGTGGCGCAGTGGTTAAATGTGCACATCTGCTTCGGCGGCCTGGGGTTCACCGGTTCGGATCCCGGGTGCCGGCATGGCACTACTTGGCAAGCCATGCTGTGGTAGGCATCCCACATATAAAAAAAGTGGAGAAAGATGGGCACGGATTGGCTCAAGGCCAATCTTCCTCAAAAAAAAAAAGTTCTAATGGCCACATGAATTTACTTTCAGTTAGTTAATAGACATGCCATGTGTGGGTCTGCAGACCTCCTGGTGAGGCTGGCATTATCTTACTGGGTGTACATGAGATTCTGGGTGACAGGGGAGTGGGGATACTGGCCAGCTGTCTGGGCTATTTATCTCAATAAATGATCATCTCTTCTCACCTGCAGCCTGCAGAGAAAAATGTCTAATTACATTTCTGACAGTGTCCTCAGGAATGCACAGGTATATTTCATATCATTAATTTCAACACCCACAGCATTTATTCACTTGTTCCTTTAGTTAAGAAGCCATCACAGTCATCAGATGAGAAAAGAAGGTGGTCTGGCCGAGGCAGGTAGTAGAGGAGGTGGGGAGAGATTCTGAAGAGAGAGACAACAGGATATTCAGGTGAGTTGGATGAGGAGTGAGACAGAAAGAGAAGAGTCAAGGCGACTCCAAGGTCTTTGGTGTGCAGTTATGGGGGTGCCTGTCTCGGGACCTGGTTGCAAGGCGGTGCCATTTAATGAGATTGCAAACAACAGAGGGGGGTAGATTCTGAAGGAGAAGTCAAGGGTCTGTTTCGGGCATGTTGAATTTCGGATGCCTGCTGGACATCCTCATGATGATGCTGAGTGACGGATGTTCTGCACTGAGTTCCAGAGAGGGTGGGCTGGAGGCAGGACTTGAGATTCACCAGCGTATGGCTGGCACTGGGTGAGGTGGCCAGGGGGTGAGTAGAAAGCCTGGGGCAGAGCCCTGGGTCTCTCACAGACAGAGTCGGGAGGAGGAGCCGAGCAGACCCAGCAGAGGAGAAGCAAGAGGAAAACCAAAAGCTGAGGGGCCAGTGTTCAAGGAGGAACGGGCGATCACAAATGCTGCTGATGAGCTAGACTTATGGCAGCAACCCTGAGCACAGCAGTTTCAGAAAACCCTGACTGGGATGGCTCGAGAGAAAAGGAGACGTGAAGAAGCAGAGACAGCAAACAGAAACTAGTCTTTTCAGGAGTTTTACCCAAAAGGAGAGCAGAAAAATAGCACTATAGTAGGAAGGCTTTGTAGCATCAAGGGACATTTTTGTTTTGTTTATTTTTAATTGTGGTAAAGCGTACATAACATAAAATTTACCATCATAGCCATTTTTATATGCACAGTTCTGTAGTGGTACGTACATTCGCATTGTTGTGCAACCAACCTCCAGAACTCTTTTCATCTCGCAAAACTGAAACTCTACGCCCATTAACCACTAGCTCCACATGCCCTTCTCCTCCTCGGCCCCGGAAACCACCATTCCACCTTCTGTCTCTGTGAATTTGACTACTCGAGTGTCTTAGTCGGCCAAGGCTGGGCAGCTTAAACAACAGAAATGTATTCTCTCACGGTTCTGAAGGCTACTAGTCCAGGCGCAAGGTGTGGGCAGGTTTGGTTTCTCCTGCGGTCTCTCTCCTTGACTTGCAGATGGCTGTCCTCTTGCTGGATCCAGACATGGCCTTTTCTCTGTGTGCGTGCATCCCTGGTGTCTCTTTTTTTCCTATAAGGACACTAGTCATATTGGATTAGGGCCCATCCTAATTTACATTTCCCTAATGATTAGTGATGTTGAGCATCCTTTCATGTTCTTCTTGGCCACTTGTATATCTTCTTTGTAGAAATGTCTATTCAAGTACTTTGCCCATTCTTGAATTGGGCTGTTTTGTTGTTGTTGAATTGTGGCAGTTCTTTATATATTCTAGCTATCAATCTCTTATCAGATATATGATTTCAAATATTTTCTTCTATTCTGTAGATTGCCTTTTCATTCTGTTTATTGTGTCCTTTGATACATAGAAGTTTTTAACTTCGATGAAGTCCAACATATCTATTTTTACTCTTGTTGCCTGTGCTTTTGGTGTCATAGCCAAGACATCACTGCCAAATCCAGCATCATGCTTCTCTTTGCCATCCTTCCTCTTCCTCAGCAGCTGTGCCATGAAGGTGGAGCTGTGCAGTTCCAGCAGGTAGCAGTTCTGCCCCAACTGAGGAGGGGCCACACCAGGACCAATGGGAAGGTTTTCCAATTTTTTAATGCCAAATGCAAATCAGCCTTCAATTCCAAGAGGAATACTCAGCAAACAAACTGCACTATCCTCTACAGAAGAAAGCACAAAAAGGGACGGTCGGAAGAAATTTAAAAGAAAACCTGAGTGCAGTCAAATTCCAGAAGGCTGTCACTGGTGCATCTCTTGCTGATATAACAGCCAAGCGGAATCACAAAACTGAAATTAGGGGGCCAGCCCCGTGGCCGAGTGGTTAAGTTCACGTGCTCTGCTTCGGTGGCCCAGGGTTTCACTGGTTTGGATCCTGGGCACGGACATGGCACTACTCATCAGGCCGCGCTGAGGCAGCGTCCCACATGCCGCAACTAGAAGGACCCACAACTAAAAATATACAATTATGTACTGAGAGGCTTTGGGGAGAAAAAGTAAAAATAAAATCTTTAAAAAAAGAAAAGAAAACTGAAATTAGAGAGGCTCACTAAGAACAAGCTATCAGGGCTGCCGAGAAAGCAAAAAAGGCTAAGTAAGCATCTAAAAAGACAGCGACAGATGCCGCTAAGGCTCCCACAAAGGCAGCAATTAAACAAAAGATTGTGAAGCCCATGAAGGTTTCTGCTCCCCGAGTTGGTAGGAAACACTAAGTTGGCAGATCAGAGTTTAAATAAAGATCTAACTATAACTCTAAAAAAAAAGGAAGTCCAACATCATGAAGCTTTTCTCCCATGTTTTCTTCTAGAAGTTCTACAGTTTTAGCTCTTATGTTTGGGCCTTTGATCCATCTTGAGTTAATTTTTGCATCTGGTGTAAGGTACGGACAGGTTTTCTTTTCTTTTTTAAAGGAAGGAGATACTACAAAATGTCTCTCAGCTGATGGAAGTGATCAAGCAGAGAGAAAAACTATACGCAGGAGAAAGGGGGCCAACCGTAGCAGCACAGTCCTGGAGTAGCTGAGAGAGGCTGGGACGCAGTGTTTGACAAATACTCTCTCCTTGGCTACACTTTAGTCAGGCTCCTCTGAGCTCTCTTTTTGACCAGGTCTTGACCTTGGGCCCTGTCCTGTCTTTGGCCTGCCTGGCCCAGTCTTAGCAAAGAATTCTGCTAAGTCAACCCCCTCTCCTGAATATCTGGTCAAGTTCCGCATCCCCCACCCTTGATGTCTAAGCCCTTGACCTGCCTTTAGCAAGAATCCTGTGAGGCCAGTTTCGCAAGAATTCCCTACCCTTGATGTCTCCTCTTAGTAATTTTCCATCCATGGACCCCCTCACTCTGTTCCTTGGCTGTAAATCCCCACCTGTCCTTCTTGTACTCAAGCTTGAATTTGCAATGGTCTTAAATAGTCTCCTTACTGTGTCAGAATAATTTTTTATTTAATATGTTCAAACGGAGGTTGGTCTTAGTAGGAACAGGAACAGTTCAACCACTGATCTGAAAATTAGCTCCTGCAGAATCCAGAAAAAAAATTAGGAAGCAGTTTGAGATTCTAATAGAGTATAGAAGACATGTGGTCAATGGAACAGGAATTTAAAAGCCCCATTAACTGAGACAAAGAAGGTTATTTAAACAAAATAGAAAATGCACATCTACTATGAACTGTTACAAGATAAACACGAGTGCAAAACTGTCATAAAAACAAGGAGAAATGTAGAGAAACACAATACTAGGTAAGAACTTTAAATACTTCTTTAGTCTTTGAAGACCTAGTAGATGAAAAATTAACAAGTATACAGAAGATATAAACAGCTTCTTCTTGTGTATGCATCAAACTTGTCCACAACAAATAAATAATACATCTTCTTTTCCAATCCCATAAAACATTCATAAAAATTAATTACAAATGCAATGAAAAAAACCTCAGGTTTTCTACAAGCCCACATGGAGCACAATGCAATTTTTAAAAATCCAAGATTTAAAAGCTTTTCTAACTCAACCATTTGAATTTTGCAGTCTTCTGGTGGTCCCGAGTACTGTCTGACGAACACGTCAGCCCTCCATTTTCCAAGCACAGGGGGAGACGAGACTTCTCCACCCCCGTGATGTTCCCCGCAGTAAAATGATTTGCTTTGGCCAATGAAATACGAAGAGAAACAACGGGTATCATTGCTGGGTGGAAACTTAAAGGAACAGTGCACAATTCCTGAGATTATCTCTGCCTTGGCAACTGGTAACACTGAGAAGGAGCTGCTCTGGTAGCCTGGGTATCAGAGTCAGGAGACATGGAGCAGAGCTCCCAGCCCACCTCAGTGGACAGGCAAAAGAAGCAATAAATAAACCTTTGTTGTCTTAAGCCACTAGGATTCTGAGTTTTTTGTCACTACAGCACAGCCTAACCCATCCGCACTGATGCAGGACTCTTAAACAACTTCTCAGCTAAGCAGATCAAAACTGCAAGTTGGAGACTAGAAAATAAGTGCTATTTTCAAAATGGTGGAGCGACCACTCAGTTTTTCTCTGCTCCCTCCTAAGATCCTACAAAAATTACAGTAAAGGACAAAATGGGAACAAATTCATAATGACAAAGGGAACAGGAAGTTGCCCATAAGTGGAAGAGAGCTTTCAAAAAAATTCTGAGACTAAGTAAAGCTGATAGAGAAGGGATAACAGATGACACATCACAGAAGAGGTTGCTGATCTTTCCTACAGAATTCCAGAGAGGGACAAGACAGAGGACGCAAGTGAGTCTGGGCCAAAGAAATTGGAGCTACTTGAAAGACTCTGTCTTAAACAGTCTGGGCCTTATGCCCACCCGGCCGCCCTTGCTCGGAATGCAGGGCCATGAATCATCAACAACAAAGGGAACATCAGAGAGTTCCTCCATGAAGAAATTTAATAACTCAAAAAAGAAGGAGAAGAGAAGGAAGGAGGGGGAGGAGAAAGAAGGAAGAAGGAAGGAAGGAAAAGACAGAAAGAGAGACAGACAAGTGTATTAGTTTGCTAAGGGCTGCTATAAAAAATGTGCCATAAAAAGAAAAAAAAAACAACCTCAAAGGAAAGAGAACTAATTCAGGAAATAGAAGAGAATTAAAAATTTTCTCTATTATCACAAGTATACTCAGTGTTACTGCATTTAAAATCAAGAACAAGATACTATGTAAATGGCACAATCAGAGAACAAGAAAGGCCTCGTATAAAATAAAAATATGATGCTGGAATAAACTGACTAGAAGGCTCAGAAGATAAAAATAAAAGAAATCTTCCAGAAAGCAGAGCAAAAAGACCAAAGGTGCAAGACATGAAAGAAAAGAAACATAGCTCTATTGAGGAGGCCCAGTTTTACAAGTATTCCAGGTGAAGACAGAAATCAAAGAGAAGACAATTATCACATGAACAATACAAGAAAATCTCCCAGAGGTTAAAGATACAAGTTTTCACACGGAAAAGACCTACCAAGCAAAAAGCACATGGACTTTTAAAAGACCTACATCTTTGCAAAATTTTACAACACTGGAAAGAAAGAAAAGATCCTAAAAGCCACAGAAAGAAAAAAAATACCACTGTGAAGGAACAAATATCAGATTTTTCATTATTAACATGAAATGTTAGAACAGATGAGTATACCTTCATAGCTCAAAGGGAATGCCTACAAACACGACCAAATCATGGATGGACAGAAAACTTGGGTGAAGGTTATTTGAACAATTGGAGAGATATGAAGGTGGGTTGTACATCAAGCAGATGATACCATTTTATCTACATTAATTTATTGGGTGCATCAACTGGATTGTAGTTATGTATGAGACATCTTTGTTCATAGGATACACATACTTAGGAGTGAAGTGACATGATATCTCCAAGTTACTTTCAACTAGTTCAGAAAAACTGTGTGTGTGTGCGCGTGTGCACGCACACACACGCAGATCACATGTGTGTAGAAAGAAAGAGATAAAGCAAATGTGGCAAAACCTTAATGATTAGTGAATATATGTGAAGGCTATAGGTGTTCATTGCATCTTCCTTCCATTTTTTATAGATTTGATATTTTTCAAAATGAAAAAGAAGGAACTTAAAAAATACTACCAATACATAACAAAGCTGGAGGGGAAAATATCAAATAATTTATTTTTTTAATTTAAAATAATTCGAAGGGAACATTGTTTTATCTAGAAGTCTATAACCAGCCAAACAATTAGCCAAGTGTAAAAGTTGATTAAATATTCAGATACACAGGAACACAGAAAATTTACCTACCACACTCTTTTTCTTAGAAAACTACTTGAGGATGTGCTTCAACACAACGAGGGGTTGAACCAGCAAAGAAAACAGGGAATCTAAGAAACAAAGGACACAATCCAAGATAGTAACAAAGGGAGATCCGGAATGACAGGTATGCAACAGGCCTAGAGAGAAACCTGTCCAGACCAAGGAGGGAGGAGGAAGGCCTTTATAAGAGAGCTCTCTAATAATAAAAGTGGAGCCTGTCAGCATGTGTGATATGACGGAGAGTTCAGAAAAGAAATGTATAATAATCTTTGATAAGTAAAAACAAAGGTCACCCCCAGGTTCATTGTTCACATTAGCCAAGAAATGGAAACAAACTCAAGTGAAAATGTGGCATATATACACAATGGAATATTATTCAGCCATAAAAGAGAAGGCAATTCTGCCATTTGCAACAACGTAAATGAACCTTGAGGGCATTATGTGAAGTGAAATAAGTTAGACAGAGAAAGACAAATACTGTATGATCTCACTTATATGTGAAATCTAAAAAAACCAAACCCACAGAAACAGAGAATAGAGTGGTGGTTGCCAGGGGCTGGGGGTGGGGGAAATGGGGAGATGTTGGTCAAAGGGTACAAACTTCCAGTTATAAAATGAATGAGTTCTAGGGATCAAATGTACAGCATGGTGACTACAGATAATAATCCTGTATTGTACACTTGAAAGTTGCTAAGAGAGTAGATCTTAAATCTTCTTATCACATACAAAAAATAACTGTGTGAGATAATGGATGTGTTAACTAACCTCAATGTGGTAATCATTTCACAATACATACATGTATCAGATCATCATGTTGTACACCTTAAACTTAGACAATGTTATATGTCAATTACATTTCAATAAAGCTGCGGAAAAATACTTTTAAAAATAACAGGCAAAACTACAAAAAAAAAAGAAAAGAAAAATAGGCACAATTAGAAACTCAAAAAGAAGGAAAATTTTGTACAAGAAAAGAAATAGCACAGTACACTACTTGGCACTGTGTTGAACAATATTTAAAAGTCATACCGAGGGAATCAAAATGTGTCACTATAACAAAATCAGCTAAACATAAAGAAAGTCAGTAATGGAGGAAATTAGGAACAAAAAATTATAAGGCATACATAAACAAATAACAAAATAGCACAAGTAAGTGCTAAATAAAAAGCAGGATTCAACTAAATACTGTCTACCAGAGACTCACTTTAGATCTAAGGACACAAATAGGTTGAAACTGAAAGGATGGAAAAGTGCATTCCATGCAACTAGCAACTGAAAGAGAGGACGAGTGGCTATACCAATATCAGACAAAACAGACTTGAAGTCAAAACTGTTACAAGAGACAAAAAAGGACATAATGCAATGACTGTCAATTCACCAAGAAGATATGATAATTATATATGCATCAAACATCAGAGCTCCCAAATACTTGAAGCAAACATCGACAAAATTGAAGGGAGAGAGACAGCTCTACAGTAACAGTGGGAAACCTCAATGTCCCACTTTCAAGAATGGAAAGAACAGGGGTCGGCCCCATGGCCGAGTGGTTAAAGTTCCATGTGCTCTGCTTCAGCAGCCCAGCCTGACGGGTTCAGATCCTGGGCACAGACCTACTCCACTCATCAGCCATGCTGTGGAGGCATCCCACATACAAAATAGAGAAAGACTGGCACAGATGTCAGCTCAGGGCTACTCTTCCTCAAGCCAAAAAAAAAAAAAAAATGAGGAGGACTGGCAATAGATGTTAGCTCAGTGCAAATCTTCCTCACCAAAAAAAAACGAAGAAGAATGGAAAGGACAATGAGACAGAAGATCAATAAGGAAAAAGAGGACTTGAACATCACTATAGACCAAGTGGACCCAGCAGACACATACAGACCACTCTACCCAAGGACAGCAGAACACACATTTTTCTCCAGTGCACAGGCTGAAATCATACAAAACATCTTTTCCAATCATAAAAGAATGAAACTAGAAATCAACAGCAGAAGGAAAACTGGAAAGTTCACAAATTTGTGGAAATTAAACAACACACTCTTAAACAACCAGCAGGTCAAAGAAAAAATCACAAAGGAAATTAGAAAATATCTTCAGAGAATAAAAATTAAAACACATATATCAAAACTTATAGGATACAACAAAAGTGGTGCTAAGGTGAAATTTATAGCTATAAATACCTTCAAAAACAAGAAAGGGGATGTCAGCACCATGGTGGAATGAGTTCTTCCCTTAGACTCTCCCCACTAAGACACCACAGAAAGGACACTCATAAACCAACAGAGGGCATTCACACAACACAACAGACGTTTAAGAGACCCACGCAGCCACACGTCTGAAGGTGGAGGTGCTGGGCCCCCGGGGAGGAAAACATCAAAAATAACTATAATCTTGTCATTTTAACCACAAACTCACAACACAGGTTGGAATAAGTTGTGACAACAACAACTTAGAAGGGGAAGAGGAAAGGGAAGGAATCAGCTTAGACTAAGGAAATGAGGCTATCAGAAAATGGACTATCTCATCTACAAGATCTTTTAAACAAACCTCACAGTAACCACTAAACAAATAATCAGAACACAGACACAAATGATAAATAAAGAGGAAACTGAGAAAAGCATCATACTACCAAACTGAATCAGGAGTCCCAAAATCACAGAACGAGAAAAGGGACATGCAGAAGAACCGGGAGACAAGTGATAAAATGGCAGTATTAAGCTCTCACATATCAATAATCACTCTAAATGTAAATGGATTTGACAAAGGAGCTAAGAGCATACAATGGAGAAAGGAAAGTCTCTTCAATACATGGTGTTGAGGAAACAGGACAGCCACATGCAAAAGAATGCAAGTAGACCATTATCTTACACCATGCACAAAAGTTAACTCAAAATGGATCAAAGACTTGAAGGTAAGACCTGAAACCATAAAACTCCTAGAAGAAAATATAGGCAGTACACTCTCTGACATTGGTCTTAGATGGACCTTTTTGAATACCATGTCTAGTCAGGCAAAGGAAACAAAAGAAAAAATAAACAAGTGGGACTTCATCAGACTAAAGAGCTTCTGCAAGGCAAAGGAAACCAGGAACAAAATGAAAAAACAACCCACCAACTGACAGAAAATATTAGCAAATCATATATCCAACAAGGGGTTAATCTCCAAAATATATAAAGAACTCACACAACTCAACAACAAAAAAACAAACAACCTGATCAGAAAATGGGCAAAGGATCTGAACAGACATTATTTCACAGAAGACATGCAGATGGCCAACAGGCATATGAAAAAATGTTCAACATCACTAATTATTAGGGAAATGCAAATCAAAACCACAATGAGATATCACTGCACACCCATCAGAATGGCCATTATTAAAAAGACAAGAAATCACAAATGTTGCAGAGGATGTGGAGAAAAAGGAAACCCCAAACACTGCTGGTGGGAAGGTGAGATGGTACAGCCACTACGGAAAACAGTCTGGAGATTCCTCAAAAAAACAAGCATAGAATTACTATATGATCCAACTATTCCACTTCTGGGTATTTATCCAAAGAACACAAAAGATATCTGCACCCCACGCTCATTGCAGCATTAGTCACAGCAGCCAAGACTCGGAAACAACCTAAGTGCCCATCAACAGATGAATGGATGAAGAACATGTGGTTCACTATACAACAGAATAACACTGAGCCATAAAAAAAAAGAGACCAAATTGTGCCATTTGTGACAACATAGATGGACCTTGAGGGTATTATACTAAGCAAAATAAGTCAGAGGGAGAAAGTCAAACACCATATGATTTCATTCATATGTGGAAGATAAAAACAACAACAACAAACAAACACATAGATACAGACAATAGATTGGTGGTTACCAGAGGGTAAGGAGAGGATGGGGGAGGGTAAAAGGAGTAAAAGAACACATTTATATGCTGATGCATGGCAACTAGACTTTGGTGGTGAACAGAATGTAGGCTATACAGAAGTCAAAATATAATGATGTACACCTGAAATTTATTGTTATAAATCAATGTAACCTCAATAAAAAAATAGAAAAAAATGAAGTTGGACCCTTACTTTACACCATATACAAAAATTAAGTCAAAACAGATCAAAAACGTAAACATAAGAGCTAAAACTATATAACTTCCAGAAGAAAACATAGGGGGGAAGTTTCATGACATTGGATTTGGCAATGATTTCCAGGATATGACAAGAAAAGCACAAACAACAGAAAAAAAGTAGATGAGTTGGATTTCATTAAAATTAAAACGTTTGGTGCATCAAAGAACACTCTCAACAGAGTGAAAGGGTAACCCAGAGAATAGGAGAAAAATATTTTCAAATCTTATATTTAAATATAAATATATAAAGAACTCCTACAACTCAACAACAAAAAAGAAAGAACCCAATTTTTAACATGGGTAAAGGACTTGAATAAACATTTCTAAAGAAGATATACAAATGGCCAATAAGCACATGAAAAGATGTTCAACACCAGTGATTTAAATGCATATCAAAACCACAATGAGATACGACTTCACATCCAGTGGGATGGCTATTATCCAAAACCAGAAAATAACAAGTGTTGACAAGGATGGGGAGAAATTGGAACCCTTGCGCATTGCTGGTGGGAATGTAAAATAGCACAGCCAAGTGGAAACTTGTACGGCAATTCCTCAAAACCTACACATAGAATTACCATATAATCCAGCAATTCCTTATCTGCCTATATGCCCAAAAGAAGTGGAAGCAGGACCTGAACAAATATTTCCAAACCGTATCAGCAGCATTATTCACAATAGCCCAAAGGTGGAAAGAAACCAAGTGTTCACTGATAGATGAACAGATAAACAGAATGTGGGATATACACATAATGGAATATTATTTCATCTTAAAAAGTAAGAGAATTCTGATGCATGCTACAACACAGTCACAAAAGGATAAATATTCTACGATTCCACTTATAGGAGGTGCCTAGAGCAGGCAAATTCATACACACAGAAAGTAGAACGGTGGCTCCCAAGGGCTGGAGGAAGAGATTTGGGAGTTATTTAATGGGTATAGAGTTTCAGTTTTACACGATGAAAAGAGTTCTAGAGATTGGTTGCACAAGGCGAATGTTTTTAACACTACTAAACTGCACACTTAAAAATGGTTATAATAGTAAATTTTATATTATACTTTGCCACAACTTAAAGAACAGCACGTAGATAACGCGCAGGTCACATGGTTCGGGAGCTGAGCATCCTCTCAGACACACACCGGCGCCCCCAGCCCGGCATCCTCCGAGGACCGGCGCCCGCGTGTGGCGGGGTGGAGGGGGCCGTGGGGGTGGAAGGGGTCGCGCCACACCTCGCGGCCCCTGCTCCAGCCTCTCGGGAAAGGCCCCTCTCAAGCCCAAGTTTGCTCTATCCTGGCTTCTTAAGGGTCGGTGACCAGCGAGTCTCTTCTTTCCCCGCAGCCTAACTCATTTTATGGGTACAATTTAGTGCTTTTGAGCAAACTGAGGCGTTGTGCAACCATCACCACAATCCGGTTTTAGAACATTTCCATCACCCCTTGGCCTTTCTAAGGCCCTGGAGCCTCATCCGTAAATGGCGGCACGCGAGCCTAGCACATAATAGCGCACTAAAACGTTTTACCTATTATTACACTAGTTGGTGACGGCCTGTTTCTAGACTGCCATCCTCTCCCTGCCGCAGGCGGTGCGCCGCCCGCCGACGAGCCGCGGAGCTACCGGTGGTCCCAAACGCTCCGCGCCGCGCTCCCACCCGCGGCCCCGCCCCGCCGCGCCGCCCGCGATCGCGGAATCGGGCCTCTCTCGGCGCCCTGGCTGCGGCGGGCGGCGCCGCTCCGGGCTGGATTGGTGATGCCTGGGCGCTGCGGGCGCCTGCGCAGTGGGACGGCCCCGCGCGCCGAGGGGCTGCGAGATCCCGGGGAGCGTGGTCGCGCTGCTGGAGCCGGACGGCCGCGCCATGGCGGAGGACGAGCTGGAGGCTCTGCGGAAGCAGAGGCTGGCCGAGCTGCAGGCCCGGGACCACGTGAGCGCGCCCGCCTGGCCCGGCCCTGCGCGGCGCCGCCCTCGCCCGAGGGGGAGGGCGCGGCCCCGGGCGCCGCGGCCCGAGGACCCACGCTGCCCCGGCCCGCTCCGCGTCGCGGGGGCTCGGGCGGCCAGCCCACCACGTGCCGCCACGGGCGGGGGGCGGGCGTGGGTCTGTCCCGGGCGGGGGGCGACTCGCCCGGGCCGGCGTGGGTGCGAAGGGGAATGCCCAGCCCCTCGGGCTCCCGAACCCTTAGCTTTCGGATCCAGACCGCTTCCACCACGGTTCCAACCGAGTTGCTGTCTAGAATTCGGTTGTTCTGACCCAGGCAGCCGGCGTTTCCTGGGCTGTGCTGTGAGCCGGGTGCTGAGGGGACAGCGGGGGACACCCGCTCTGTAACGAGTTGACAGTCCCGGGAGGAGCCGGACGCTGCTCGCGGAGATGAAGCGCCCGAGTCCTGACTCCGCGGTACCCTGCGGAGCTGGCAGCAGCGTGTCAGGGATGGAGCGGGGTGGTCTCCAAGGAGGCGCCCTGTGCATCGTCAGCGTCCCCACCCCGAAGCACCTTTCATTTTCCAGAAAGTATTGTCACCACGGAAAATACGGTTTCCTAGTACAGATGCCCCCCCCGCCCCCATGGCTGTTTGTATTCTGAAGCATTCTATTAGATTGTGACTTTGGGAGCCTGTCAGAACCTTGTAGCAAGTGGAGAGCCACCCGGTTGACTTCTGTGAGGCCCAGCTTTTTAAGTTATCTGGTAATAATTTGGTGTCTGCTCCTGCAGGAGCCTGTTAGGTATCGGACACAAAATAAAATAGTCTCTGTTTTTTTCCTCTGAAATGGTTCGACTAAAAGGTGGAATTATTTTTTCAGGATCCTGGCGATGCGGCCCAACAGGAAGCAAAGCACAGGTATGGGCTGGGGCTCTGAGCTTTCTGAGGGGTTTTCTCACCAAATGGGTTTTTGACTTTAGTTATTTTAATAGATATGTGGATCCTAAAGTTTTTCCCAGCATCGTGATTTTTCCATGAGTCGTCAGGGTATCTTTGTTATTAATTTGTTAATTAAATAACCGTGTGGAGCCCACCGCACTTACTACTTTGTAGTGCAATTACTGGTTGATGTTTGTTTCTCTGCTAAACTGTGATGACCTTAGAGTGAGCATCATAATAGGACTATTTCCTAGGGATGTTTTGAGGATTACACGGAAACAGTTTAATAAGTGCTCGATAAATATTAACTGTTAACTATTGTTATTTTAGCCAAGCACATGGGAGAGCACCTCACAAATGGCAGCATTATTGAATGAATACCTGATTACCCCATCGTGCTATCTTTTTTCTAATTGTGATTAAAACACACATAAAATTTGCTGTCTTAACCATTTTTAAGTACTGTTCAGTCGTGTTGACTCTATTCTGATTATTGTGCGACAGATCTCTAGAACTTTTTCATCTTGCAAAAGTGAAACACTATACTTATTGAGTAACTCCCCATTTCCCCCTCTCCCACCATGCCACCTTTTTTTGCTTGAGGGAGACTGTCACTGAGCTAACGTCTGTGCCCGTCTTCCTCTACTTTGTATGAGGGATACTGCCACAACATGGCTGATGAGTAGAGTAGGTCCACACCTGGGATCCCAACCCGTGAACCCAGGGCTGTGATTCGCAGCACGTAGAACTTCAGCCACTTGGCCATCGGGCCAGCCCCAAACCATGCTACCTTCTAACTCACTCGTTCAGCAAGCATTTGTTGAGCACCTTGCTCTGGGTCAGGCACTGAGCACTGCTGGGTCTACAGAAAGAGGCAAAGCAGAGAAGGTTCCTGCCCGAATGTGGCTTGTGTGAGTGGGAGAAGACAAAGTAAGCACTGGGATGGTGCCAAGAAGAAGAAAAAACTACTACACAAATCTCATTGACTCGGAGATGAACATTTTTTCACAGATTGGGTATGTCTCATTGATCACTCTTGCCCTGGATTCTTCCAGACAGGAATGAATTTTGCTTCTGCCATCACTTGGGTACATTTCTAACTTGAGACCTCTTAAAAGTAAATTCTCTGCTTGGGGTTCCCCCCTCCCTCCACCCCTGTAGTGTGAATTCAGACAGCAAACCTGCAAAACTAAAGTGTGAAACTCAAATTCTCAGGAACCTTTTTCTTCCCCCACTCAGGGCCACGGTTGATGTGTGTGTGCTGTCTTGCTGTCCCTGTCTGCATGGCGGGTTTATTTCTTGCTTACCTTGTACTGAGGATGTTGCTCTTGCTGCCCCAGCTGTGAGTGGAGGTCTCTATTAGATGCCTCATCTAGGGTGTTCTTTTGTTCTTAGAGATAAATAAAACTATGGTGCATCTTACACTGGATGGCATCTTAGACTCAGTGAAATATAGTAACAGTAGTTCATGGCAGCGTTGAAGTACTCAGGAGCAATAAGGAGTGGCCTGTGGAAGTGGGCTTCACGCTGTGTTCCATGAGCCCTAGGGCTCCTCAGATGGGTGGTTAATGGGCACCGCCAGCCCCAGCTCCCCCTCTCATTCAGAGAATCTCTGCTTCTGTCTGTGTTGCGTATTAAGTTCCTTGAAGGACTTCATTTGAAAAACAAATTTATCTGCTTAAAAAATTTGAAACCCTGGTCTTATGTGAACTGGTTCCTACTTGGATAGCTGGGAAAATGCAAGGATGCTTGCAGAATCGTAATTTCACTTCCCCTCCCCACCCAAAAAATAGAACTGAGAGTCTTGAAACATGGGCTCTGGTTCTAGCTTGGCCACGATTATCTGTGTCACCTTAACGTGGCCTCCCTGGGTCTCAGCTTCTTTTTCTCTGAGAAAATTACACGGATTGATCACTTCGCCCTTCTCATTGCCTGAAATCTCACTGCATATTTCTGGCATCTCTCACACCCTAGGTACTTAATAAATGTTGGTACAGGTGGTTGAACCGAATTATGAAAATGTAAAGTCTGACCTTTCAGCCCGGTAAGTTTATACCCACTTATTCTAAAGCTGGCTTTGAGGACAGGACTGGACTCTCCGCTTTGCTGTAGCCGCTGCCATCCACCCGGCACCCAGTACAGCACAGGCTTGTCTACAGCAGGTGTCCATCCTGAGAAACGTATGGAGTGATTGCATTTTGTGTGTTCAGTAGGAATGCTGACAGCTTTGTTCTAATTTTGCTTGACCTGTTTTCATTGTAGGGAAGCAGAAATGAGAAACAGTATCTTAGCCCAAGTTCTGGATCAGTCAGCCCGGGCACGGTGTAAGCATCTTCAGTTTCCTCTTATTTCCATAAAATTGGCTTGAGTTAGTTGAATAGGGAGATATTTATGAAATTATTGCTATCTCTACATAAAATATTTGTGTAACCTAAAAACACTTGAGATACTGATTATTTGTGAGAAGTGTGAAGTTTATAAACCTAAAGAAACACACTGAAGTCATTATTGTAAGTGCTGGCTCAGTTCTGTCTTACCCAGGAGATGATCTCCCAGTGCATATTGGGTAAAATTTATAGGAAACAACTCTTAAATCGAGTCAGTCACAAACTGTTGCTGGTAGTTGATGTGGGTGATGGGGGCTTGGCAGTTTATTGTAGTCTCTGTTTTATTGTATGCTCATAATTTTTCATAATAAAAAGTAGAAAGAAAACTGTGTAGAAAAGGAAAGAAAATCAGCCAGTTGGAATGAACTAGTATCTTCTGTATTATAACTTGAAGCCCAGCTTAAAGAGGCAGCCTTAGATACATCACCACCATGTATCTGTGTAGTAATAGATAGATTTGCTTTCTAGAGGGCAATCATGTATTTTTTTTAAAAAAAGTACGGGGTTTGAATCTGAAGGCCCAAGTTTAATCTTGGCTCTGTGACTACTCGTGTGTGGCACTGACTGATGCCGCCAGGACTGACGTGTCGTTTCCTCACAGTTAAGGTGGTAACAACAGCATCTGCCTCGCCAGCCTAGCTAGTCTCAAGACATAAGTCTGTGAAGTGCTTTAGAAATGTTCCTGCATAGTTTTAAGCTGTAAGTACATTGAGTTTTGACTCCTTTTTATGGATGTATATATTTTTCTTTTCAGTAAGTAACTTAGCACTTGTAAAGCCTGAAAAAACTAAAGCAGTAGAGAATTACCTTATACAGATGGCAAGATATGGACAACTAAGTGGGAAGGTAAGCTTGGACTGCCTTGAGGCACTCTGACCTAACGTTACCTACTTTATCAAAACTTATCTTCAAGAAGTTAATTTCATCTTCTGGTTACAGAATTCTTGTTGACTATTTCAGTGAAGCAGTTGTTAAAGGAGAGATTGAATAGTTGTATCTACCATAAATCCTAAAATATAACTAATTGCCTTTCATAAAATCCTCTGCTTCTTTCTTGTCCTGACATTGCTGTGGAAGCTTCTTGGTGTCTGTGTGACCCCATGACTATTGAGGTCAGCTAGCTTAAACTGCTTCTACACTGGAAACACGGTTTGTCAATAATACCAACTAACAGACTACCAGTGTAGGTAGAAGTTGAGCTTGTTTTGCAAATGAGGAGGTGCTAGACTTCCTTGGTTATTATGTGTGTTGCTGTGATGCCATGATGGGTATATGCTGGCAAGCCTGAAGTTCCTTCAGACCCAGGGGAGCCCCGCTCACAGGGAAGCCCTCTGCGGGCCCCTCAGCCTGCAGGGACCAGGCCTGCCCTGACTCCTGACACTAGGAACGTGTGTGGGAGCCACGACTGCTTCGTCTTTGTTGAGTGACTTACCGCCTGCATTTAAGCTTCTCAAGAGCTCAAGGGCAGAGGCCCGAGCGTCTCTGTCCTTGACACTTAACACAGTGGTGTAGGTGGTTGTCACTGGCTGCTAGTGGTGATAGAGCTGTTCTTAAATACCTCTTAACTTTGGATTTTTCTGAGGAAGCTAACTGATGGATACTTTTCCCCTTCCTCAAATGAAGACTTCGAAGAGCACATTTTCTTTGGCACTTTAACCAGTAGTGTCAACCTCCAGTCCCAGCTCCCCTTCCCTCCTGACCTCCAGCCCAGCTCCCCTTCCCTCCTGACCTCCAGTCCCAGCTCCCCTTCCCTCCTGACCTCCAGCCCATAGCCCAGAAAGACGAAAACAGTTCAATCTGGTGAGGCAAACGCTTTGTTTTAAAGAAGTACTGTTTTTCTTTCTGATTATCCTAGGTATCAGAACAAGGTTTAATAGAAATCCTTGAAAAAGTAAGCCAGCAAACAGAAAAGAAAACAACAGTTAAAGTAAGTTTCCCCAAGTGCACGTGGCAAAAGAAAAAGTTGATAATTTAAATAAGTGTTGAATATACACCTACGTACAGTATCAAAACATGTTTCAGCCCATAGACATTTTCATTTTGTAACATGGAAGTTTGGGGAGAAAGGCTGCGTATAGTGAGGGGTCTAATTTTTAAGGCTCTTGAGTTGATATTCTCTCGTTTAGATCTAAAATACTAAGTTGTTTTAAAGACAAAAATGTCTTGAATAGTAGGTAGACAGTTTTCTTCTCAGAAAATTGAGTTATGCTTTATTAAACATGTTATGACACACATTTAATTTTCCCCCCAGTTCAACAGAAGAAAAGTAATGGACTCTGATGAAGATGACGATTATTGAATTTAAGATGTTTAGAGACTAGAACTTAATGGAACAATTCTAGGATAGATAATACTTGGCAGAAGTTGAGATCTGACTTGAATGTTTACTTTGTTTATTGTCTATTTGCCTTTTAAAAAAATAAACTTGTTATGCAAAATAAAACAATTTGGGCCGAGTTGTTTTAATACCATAGCTGAATGAACTGCGTTTTGAGTTTCTCCTTTCCTACTGAAAGCTTTTGAACGTGTGTAGCAGCATGAATATATCCTTTGTAATTGTGACGTTAGTGTTAGATAGGCAGATGGCCTTAGCAGAAATAGAAGCTGCTCGAGCACTCTTCAGTAAGAAGAAAACAGCATCCAGCACCATCCTGGGAGTTCAATCCCATGGACTAAGCTGATCAACTTCAATATTAAACATCTAATATTTCCAAGACACAGGTTCGGAAAGCAAGCAAGCAAGCTGTTTTTCTTCCTGCAGGTTGTACTTACATGTAAGAAAATTCCTAGCTTTGATTTCATTTATAATTTGTTTTTCAAAACCATTGAGACTAAATTATCTAACAAATATGACCCCTCTCGAAAACCTCTAATAGAGTGATACTTGAAAAAAATTACCAAAATAACTGGGACATACTAGTAATAACACTTCAACAGTAATAAACGTGTTTGTAAGAGAAATGACTTCTGATGATTAAAGTCTAGGTGAGAGATTTGGCAGTTAAACACTTGGGTAGAGATATTCTGGGTTCTTCGCTCAGAGTTGCAGGTAACGTAGAGCAAGCGTCATCTCTTATATTGTGCTTTATTCCCACTAGTCACGAAAACCTTTGCTCCTAAACTCAAATCATAGCTCAGCTCTCCAGTGAGCCGTGTGGCGTAACCTTTAGGTGTCAGCCGTGGAGACCCGGCCCCGGAGTACGTTCCTGACGTTTAATGAGATGAGTAGGGTTAGTCGCAGAAAAGTGATGGGAAATGTGCTTGATAGTCCCAGTCGGCTTGAGCCAGCGCACTGCTGCTGCATGTTTAAACGTATTTGAGATTGTACTCTATTTGAGGCTTAACATTTGTGACTGTGGTCAATGAAGAAAGTCAGTGTTGGACTAAGTGTCTAGCATTCTTGAATAAAAAAGTGAGTAAGAACATCAGAATATTAAAAACCTCCAAAATTTTTTAAAGGGACAGAACTGATAAATAGTCAAAAGCAAAATTTGGTCAAGGATTTTGGGGGGGAAAATCCCAGTTACAGGTAGATTTTGCTTTAGGTCTCATTTACATAAAAATGCTGGAGGGAAACTAGACAATTTGAGCCAGTTTTGTTACATGCTTTCTCTTGTGGAATAACCACTATCCTCATGGCAGCCACTCATGTTAATGTGTTGAAAGATTGTCAGCCTCCTGCCCTTCAGAGACACGTGAGAATGGAAAGTGGTTCTGAACACAGGGATGGGAGTTCTTGAAGGCAGCAAGGGGTTAGGGAGTGGGGAGCGGTTATTCTAAACTTCAATTTAACTCAGTGAACTGACAGTACTTTGAGTTCAGAACATTCTTACACAAAGTAGAAATTTGGGCATTACCAATTTCTGAATTGTCCAGTTTACTTTGGTTTTTTTTTTTTACTTTATTTTTTGTTATTTTTAAGTTGAATTTTAAGTGGGGAAAGCAATTGAAGAAAAACATATTTAAAAAAATAATCGAGGCAGTCACTTCAGATGGTTCACACTGCTCATTACCAGAACAGCCCAAGGAGAAACATCTCCCATAATACTGACAGGCCCATTCACAGTATTTCTATCTCCAGAGGAAGGGCACACCAAGCTGGAAACTGCCAATTCAGATGACACTTCCAGTGAGGCCTTGACCCCAGTTCTGATATCTCAAGCAAACTGGGCCCCTTATTTCTCTGAACCTGTTTCCTCATTGAACAATTCTACCAGCTAGGGTAATTGTTAGAATTAAATAGGGGCAGACATGAAAGTTTTCAAAATTATATTGCATCATCCAAAAAGTCAGGTGGTATCAGAAGTATGTATTTGCGTCTTGGAAATGGCTGGGCTGATAAACTGTACGGGATATAGTTTCTCAATTAGGATGGTAGAGAACCACAGCAACTCAAGTCAGTACGGCAGTTTTGTTTAAAAGTGAGGAAAAGGAGAAAGAATCAGAAGAAAGAAATTCACAAAGCAACTGCTCATTCCCTGCTTGGGCTAAGAAGCTGTATTGTATTCATTTTTGTACTTCTGGGTTTAAAACATTTTTGTGGGCACTAGGTACTGTGCGTAAGTCAGCCCTAGTCACGTAGACAGATTATGATAATCTCTGAATGATCCAGTTGACACGTTTCAGTCACACATCTATAACTGAAAAATAAAATGTATGTTCCTCCAATAGGGGAAGATTTTTCCAAACACAAAGCACATGTTTCTAGCTGAGAGGCTGAGAAACAGGTACCTCCACAGCAAAACATTAACTAAAAAAGGTACCATGACACACTGAAGAATCATAAAGTTTACTGTTTCTTTTCCATCATTTGGCACATATCCAAGGCACATTAGAAAATTAGAAATCATAAATTACTTTGTAGAAAAATAATCAGCCCCTCCCTTCTGTACATACACAAGTATTTCCAAGAACATGCACAAAACCATTTCTCTGTTACAAAGGGATTTGAAAATGTACTCAAGGTAAACCCATGTTTGCAGCTCGAGACCAATTAATAACATAAAAAAATAACAGTATAATCTATAGAAATTTATAAAAAGGAATGAATGGCAATAAATTCTAACTTAAAGTAAATTTGACCTGGTTTGTGCTGTAAGTTTTCAATCTGAATCAAAAGACTAAGAAAAGATGTGCCAAATCTACTCTCTAGTTCAGTAACCATCCATCAGGAGTGACATTTAAGGGAGGTTCTTAATGGAAAGGGATGTTTCTAGAGACACTAGAGGTGCATGTGTGCAATGATCAAATATCTGTACTTTGCTGGAAGAAAAATTCTACCCAACTTTTCCCATGTACATAGTGTAAAAGGAACTTGAGAACGGCATTTAGGCATCTTTGGGTTCAAATGTTGCTTTGCAAAGGAGCATTTTCCAGGTCCTGTTTCCTTCATTCAAATGTGACCTTTCTGGCCGGCCACCACAGTACCATGAAACCTGAACTGCTTCTCTTCAGTTTGTCCCAGATGGAGGAGTTCTGTTAGCTTGTGGTTTGCTCGTTTATACACATCAGAGGCTTAGCACCTTCAGGAGGAGGAGGTCAGAATCTGGTGATGAAACCTCTCACTCTAACCAAGGAACCCTAACACTGAAGAAGTCTTAAGGATCTGGACACCACTGGACTTTCTGTCCATTCCTTTCCAAGTGTATTCCTCAGCTTTGAAGAGGAAGAAGATGGTAACAGTTTTTTGTTGCATTCTTTCCCTTAGCCGGGAAAAGCTTTCAGGAAGCTGCTGCTCTCTCGAGCCAAAGAGCAAGTATATTTAGTTCTAAGCTGTATTCACGCTCGGTGTCTTCTTATTGAGGACTTGCTGCCTGGCAGCAAATTGAACGGTTCCTTATTCCTGTTAAAACTGGGAAATACTGGCCTCGTGGGGAGTGGCCAGGCCACCAGCAGTCTCTGGGCCCTTGGCTCCGACTGCGTCATCAACAGTGTGTCTCCGCAGCATTCGCCTGGTCCCAGGAGCAGCCTTTTTCAGTCTGGGCCTCTCGGGCTGCTCACCCCCTCCTGTGTCAGCCGTCTGTGATCTGCTCTGCTCCGGCCGCTTAGCCTGTTCCCGTGTGACTGTGGGCCTCCCTGGCTGAAGAAAGGGTACAATTCACAGTTCACGTTTGCACTGTGCTTTAAAGCACCACCACACAGTAACAGCCACCCTTGGGTGCTTATTTGTGTCGTCAGTGTGCTCAGCACTTGCAGGCCTAATTTCAGCTCCACCATCCCTGTGGGGATGGTAGGACGTGTACTCCAAGTGTCAGACACAACGCCAGCGCTTTACATGTTTGCACATTCAATCCTTACAGCTCTAACTAGTGTGTACTAACAGGATCAGCAAAGTCAAGCAATCCAGCCAAAGGCCCAAGCTAGCAAGGGAAAAGTTGAACCCAAGCAGATTTCAGAGTTTGTGGGTTTCCCACCCCGCAGCAATTCTATCAGCAAAGTCATGAAAGAGTAAATAAATCAAAATTAGTCATGTTTACAAAAGTCACTTTAATTCTCTAAAACAAAGATTTAGAACTTTTATTTGTTTCATGACGCCTATGCCACACATGCTGTCAATTCCATTTCTCATCAGTAGTCAATGGATGGTAAACAGCATAAGAGGAGTCCTGTTTCTGAGAGTCCCCTAAGAATGGCACCAGAGAATGTGAAGTGGGCTTCTGTTTATAACTGACGCTCAGACAGTGCTTTAAGAGACGGCCACCGAGAGCACCGTCCACAGAGTAACTCCACACCATAGTGGAGAAGTTTTCTACTCACCTATGCACAAACTTGCTTTCTTCCTTATGTTAGTGATTAACACATTAGTGAGTTTGCCCAGTGAAATTTCAGAGAGTTCACGTGACTATACACACCATGATCTGCGTCTTTCCACGCGTACAACCATTTTCCACTTTTTCCTCCCTTTCTTTCCTCAGCTCAGAAATACATTGTTAAATAAAACAGTAAATGAAGTCTATACTCAACTGTCCCACTAAAGAGCTCATTTTAATTATTATCATCTCTTACAGTGAAGGGAATCATGAAAGGAGCAATATATTTACCATACGTTAGATTTGAAAAAGCCAGGCTTTAAAAAGTATGATTATAAGCCAGTGTTTAATAACTCACCTCATGCACAGAACCTTCAGTAAGATTAGGGACACTTCTATCTCTTGCCATAATGTCCCTTGAAGTCCTTCCCCTGAAACACCAAACTACAATAAACGTTTGGAATAGTGGAGCAAAGCACTCGGCGGCCACAAGGTGGCAGCATTGGATGAGGGCAGATTGTAACCCGTTAAAGCAGCGCATCCTGCTCCACTTGTAAGTCAGGCAGAGTCAAAGCACAGAAATCAGCTCGAACTTTATACTCACTTAAACTGACCAAGCGAGGGGACACAGTAAAACTGTCTAGGAAAAGGTTCATCTGGTAGGTCATACATTTTTGAGTTCCCTGTAGATAAAAGGATAAACATCTGAGAACTTCCAAAATAGTTGAAGTGTTTTAAAATGCAACCTCTCAATTTTATTTAACAAAATTTAGAAAATTAAGCACTGCATTTGCTTAAACCACCACATTAGTAGATAACTATTTATTACCGTGTGAACCCCCATGAAAAAGAAAGATAAATCCTTAACACACTGATACTCCCCAGGCACAGCCAATCTGGTGAGACAGCCTCAGGATTACCCAGATATGTGACTGGGTTTATCACATTGTACTGCAAACTCATACTGTAATTAAAAAAATAAGTGGCTAGCACAAGGACCCCCTCTGAACTATAACAACTTTTAAAAGAAGAAATACTTCAGCCCCACCCATTTGGCAACCGCTGTTCTAGGACCATCAACCTCTGTACACCTGCAAATTAAAAAAACCTTAAAGGTGGCATTGACTGCGGAGGTCCAGGAAATACTTAGAAAAAGGCCTGGCCTTGGAACACAAGGCATGAAGGGAACTACCCAGTTGGGCCTCCTCTCCAGCTGGGGAGTGGAGGCTTACCCAAGCTAACGCCGGGAGTGTCCATCTTACTTCCTCAGGAAGCAGTGTCACCGTCAACCAGAAAACGAGCATCAAAAAAGCTGAGGAACCAGGATGTCACATACATTTCTTTGGTGCCTACATCCCACCCCCAGTCGTGATCATAATTACATTCTATACTTACAATTAAACGAAACCAGCAACTGGTCATGAACTTCCACATAAACCCAAGTTGAGAATTACAGAAAGAATGTTAAGTTCTTACATTTTTTCCTGATCGTAACAGTAACGTATTCCTGGTGGTCTGTTTCGCCAACATCATCTAACGTGGCCACACAGTTTGGTACGACTTGAAGTAATTCCATTATTTTTGAATTCTACAATTTGGAAGGGAAAAGATAACAGGAATATTTTTTATTCTTTCCTACCAGGTAAGTGCCTGTTTTTGATCTAACTGTCAATATTGGTGTGGCTGGGCAGAAACACTAAAAAGCACAAAACCTGGAAGCCATAAGGCCCAGTGGTTAGGAGCAGCCCCGCATCTGGAGCCCGGCTCTGCCCTCTGCTGGTACTCCGGGCCGGGTAGTGGACTGCTCCATGCAAGTGGGCTGACAATAACAGGATCTATTATTGTAGAGGCACCGTGAGGTCACCGAGGGCCCCGTGTAGTCAGTACTCAATAAGAGACATGCATTGTTATCATCATCTGAGAAAGTGCTAAGTTGAAAGTTTAAGGTATTTCAATTCTGTTAAGGAATGTCACTGAGAATTAATATAATAAGCCTATGAGTAGGCTGGATTTATGGTGACTTTGACACATCAGTAGTGTCATTTAACAGCCTACTAGTTGTCTACCTGGAGTAGAAAACTAGATAAAGATTCCACGTGAGCACAGGAACGGTAAAGAGCTACCTTCTCCCCAGGAGAAAAAGACTTTCTCCTCACCATTTCTCCATGGCAAACATCCACTGCGCTGGCGAGAGATGTCAAATCGTGATTCTCCTGACAGAACTCACGAGTTTTAAAGCCAGCAACTGAACGACCTTTCTCCAGTGTGCTGAGAACACAGCTGTATTCCCACTGCCTTCAGGCAGGGAGGGTTCTCAGCCCGCTGTGGCCCTAGGAGGCCCTGACTGCTCGTCGAGGGCCAGGCCAGGGGCCACACCTGCGCTTGTCGGGGGAGCACCTCTGCTCAGCCCCTGAAAGACTGACTCTCGGCTCCCCGAGCAGGCCACCTCTGCCAGGTGGCCAAGGAGCCGGTATTTAACTGCACTGGCTGACCCGCGGCAGAAGGACTCAGAGATCGGGCTCTTGCTGCTGCAGATCTGCTTTAAACACAGGGAAGCAGAGGGAGCCCCCCGCCCCGAGGCCCTCCCACCCACCTGCTCGGCACAGTCTATGGCTGTGCACTGCCTCTTGTTCAAGACCTGGACTGACGCTCCGTGAAGCAGCAGCAGCTCCACCACCAAGACATGCTTCTCCATCACAGCCTCATGCAGCGCCGTGTTGCCCTTGTTGTTGGAAACGTTAATGGAGGCCCCGTGCTAGAAGGAGGAACGACAGGATCAAAAGGAACACTAAGAGGGGAACACAGAATCCAGGTGACAAGCCACCTGTTACTGACTCGTGCCAGCAGCTCCTGGGCTGTGGGCCCTTACCTGCAGCAACAGTGCCGCGACTTCGTGGTGGCCGTTGGAACAGGCGTAAATGAGGGGCGTGTTTCCACTTATATCCTTCTTATTGGGTTTTGCATTGGAATCTAATAGATACTTCACCACCTGGCCCAGAGAAGAAACATTTCAACTGTAACTGAAATTGGCAGGGAGAAATCCCCTCCCTTGATATCCTTCTGACTCCTCCCTGAGCTCACTTAGAGTAAGGCTTCTTGGACACGTCTGCTCCTCGGGAGAAAGCAGACCGGCTGAAGGGGGTTAATGTTTGCTGAGGGTCTGCTCTGTGCCACACAGCTTGCTGGGCCCCGGCTTTTCATCTAATCATTAGCTCGACACCATGGAGAGCTGGAATTACCACTCCAGCTTTACAGATGAGGGAATGGATGCTTGAAGCACTCTGCTGAGTGTTAGGAGAGAAATGGAAGACCTGAAATAGGGTTCCTGTCTTTAAAAGCTGACAGTATAACTAATAAGGGAAAATTTTTTAAAATAGATAACTTTCAAAAAGAAATATATGATTTTTAGAAAGTCAGTCACTCCACAATTATCTCTTGAACCTCCTCTGTGAGGCCATTCTCCACATTACAAAGTACTAAACTGTTTGGCACAGGCCAAGGGCTGCGGGAATGTGAGGCAGTAAGACGTGGGCAGAGCCCTGGATGACCAACAGCCAAGCACCAGAGATGCTCCTGCTGCGATCAGAAGCAGAATGACAGCCTCTAGTGCCACCAGGTGTGAACGGCAATGGGGAAGGGGGCTTTGCCTCCACCCACAGAAGCACCAACTTCTGTGTTCTGTTGCTGAGTGGTGCTGCCATCTCAGAATCTCAGGGCTGGGAGGAAGGACATGTGCCCGTCCTCTGGGCCAACTGACAAACTGTTGCCCCTCTGTGACATTCCCACTGAGGGAGGTTCTAACAGAAAGCAAGCACCCTGCACACTCTGCCCGAGAGACGGACCACACCTGGAAGTGGCCCTGCTGGCAGGCCAGGTGGAGCGGGACAGCCTGGCTGACGTTTCTGGCACCCGCACTGGCACCATGCTTCAACAGGAGGGGGACAAGGTCCGCTCGACCGTGCAGGGCAGCAACGTGCAGTGGGGAGGCACCATCCTGGTTGGTCACATTCACACCAAGCCCATTGGCAGGAATCTTGGCCAGCTTCTAGTAAGTGTAGGAGATGGAGACAGAAATGTCATTAGTATTAAGAAAGCCGTTTGAAGAAAGTAAAGCCATCTGCCCCCCACAGCCCCAGGGCAAACTTTGGGATCATAGTGGGATCGGAATCAGGTTGTCCACAGGTGAATTCCTACTACTTCAGAAAGGCATGATACACCAAAGGATTAATTTCCATTTCCAAGAAAGCATGCGCCCTAAAATGATACCCTTTCTGGCAAGGCAATTCAAGGGGAACAGAAAGTCTGTTCAACAAATGGAACAACCGACTACCCACACAGGGAAAACTGCACATCAACCCTTTCCTCACGCCAAACACAAAAATGCACCACGGACCTAAACATGAAAGCTACAACCAGAAACCTCTAGAAGCAAACACGGAAGAAAATGTGCAAAGATGAGCAAAGATTTCTGAGATAAGACACGGAAAGCAAAAACCATAAAAGAACAGTTTCATAAACAGGACTTACTAAAAATTTTAAATGTTTGCTCTTTGAAAGACACAATTAAGAAAATGAAAAGGCAAGTCACAGACATGGAGAAAATGTTTGCAATATGTCTGTCTGACAAAGGACTTGTACCAACCTGCATTTTAAAAAAACAAAAATTCTTATAAATCAATTAGACAATCCAACTTCAAAAAAAAAAAACCAAGCATAAGATTTGAAAAGACTTGTCACAATATAAGGCAGGTAAATGGCCAATCCATAAGCACATAAAATAACATCTTTGGTTATCAGGGAAATGCAGATCAAAATCAGGAATGACAAAACCAAAGCGTCAGAACACAGATGAGCGGCTGCCGGGATGCCTATAAAGGGGCAGGACGGACAGTCAAGCAGGGCGAGGCAGATACTGATGGTGCTGGTGGCTACACGGCCATGTGCTCGTTTGTGAAACCTCATAAAACTGCTTTCTGCTTATCTCCGTAGTTCACTTTCATTTGTATCATGAAACTACCTTATTATTCACAGTGGTTTTAAACCCAGTCAGGCCAATATAAGGAAAATCAATTAGTAATTAAAAGGGCAAACAAAACTGACTTATAAAGCATATAACTAAAAACGAACAGATGTGATGTTGAATCATACATTTTGATAGTGGAATTAATATGTCAATGTTTTATGTGACTGATTAAGGACTAAAACTTTAATTATCTGGTTCACTTTTTGATGATTAAAAATGTTATCTCTTAGAAAAACTGCAAGCTAAATTAAAAGGGTGAATTTCACTGTATGTAAATTATACCTCAAAAATTGAAAACAAACAAGTGAAGAAGTAGGGAGAAAAAAACACAATGAAATACCAGTGCACACTTACCAGAATGGCCAAAGTTAAAAAGTGAGAAAGGCTGAAGTCACAAGGCGGGGCACCCAGAACTCACACTGCTGGTGAGAACGGAAAATGCTACCTGCACTCTGGAAAGCTGGCAGTTTCTTAAAAAGTTAGACACATACTGACTGTGTAATCCGGCAATTAGACCACTAGGTATTTAGCCAAGTAAACAGAGACTTATACAAAGACATGTTCACAGCAGCTTTCTTCACAAAGCCAAAAACAGGCAGCTACTCAGCTGCCCGTCAACAGGTGATCAGACAACCAATTACGGTACATTCAACAAAATACCCCCAAGCAATAAAAAGAAACGAACTGCTGATCCACACGGGTCTCAAAAACATTCCGCTGAGTGAAGGAAGCCAGACTCAAAAGAGCGTGTACTGTGTGGTTCCATTCACATAAAACTCTAGAAAATGCCAGGGAGTCTGTGTGATGGGAAGCAGGTCAGTGGCGGCCTGGGCCGGGGAAGGGCGAGGAGGGCAGGAAGTGCTCGGAGGTGATCCTGACTGTGGTGATGGCTCGTGGGTTTCTGCCTCTGTGGAAACTCAGCAAACTGTACACTTTAAATGGGTATGCTTTACTGTGTGTAAATTACACTTCAATAAAAGTTTAAAAAACAAACTCTGAACACAACAGTGGGCTAGAAGAAGATGGGCTCAGGGGGGAGTTTCAGTTTAATCACAGACATGAAGCCATTTTCGTTTGTGTCTTTTTGAGAAATTAGAAAAAAAGAAAAGAGGTTTTAAAAGAACAGGATGCCTAAGATTTTTATCCAATAAATTCGTAGTTATTTTAATGTGTAATTCAGTTTCTTGTTACAACTAATCAAGTGTGAGGTGGGGAAGAAGAGAGTGTAGGAGACAGACAAAAAGAGCAATAACAGAGACGCAGTAGCCACCTCCAGCCACGCACAGTCAAAGACAGGGCCTGAAGACTTTGGTACTGCACGCTGTGTCCTTGAAACATCACCTGCCATTTTAATCCCTGTTTGCCACAGCAGCCCACACAGGGAAGTCAGTTTTTAGACTGTACATATCCACCAGCATGGGGAAAGAAGAAAAGTTGCACATCCTCAGTGTACACAATACCCTGTGGCTGAAAAGCTACATGTGAATGAAAATTTTAGTCATTTCAATATACTTGGATTAGAGTCACCCAAGGTGAAGCTTTTTAAAATAGGGTAGTATTGGGGCCGGCTCCGTGGCTGAGTGGTTAAGTTCGTGCGCTCCGCTGTGGCAGCCCAGGGTCCAGATCCTGGGCGCGGACATGGCACCACTCATCAGGCCACGTTGAGGCGGGGTCCCACATCCCACAACTAGACGGACCTGCAACTAAGATATACAACTGTGTACAGGGGTGGGGTTGGGGAGATAAAGCAGAAAAAAAAAATATTGGCAACAGTTGTTAGCCCAGGTGCCAATCTTTAAGAAAAAAGAAAAGGAAGATTGGCAACAGCTGTTAGCCCAGGTGCCAATCTTAAAGAAAAAATAAAATAAAATAAGGTATTATTATCTTGCAATACAAAGGACAACAACACTACATCTGTTTTGTAAAGTCAAATTAACTTTCTTACTATGGAGCATATACATCAAGATAAATTGCTAGCATGTGAGTGCATACTGTGTACAAAATGCCATTTACAACTGCTCACAAGAAAATGAAATACTTAGGTATACACTTAAGAAAACATGGCCAGGGTCTCTATGCTGAAAATCACAAAAGGAAGAAATCAAAGAAGGCCTGAAGGTATGAAGAGATATACCATGTTCATGAAGACTCAACATAGTAAAGATGTTATTTCTCCCCAAATTGATCTGCAGTTTTAATGCGGTTCCTATCAAAATCCTAACAAGGTTTTTTGTAGACAGAGGCAAGCTTATTCTAAAATTTATATGGAAAGGCACAAGCCCTAGAAGAGCTAAAATGATCCTGGCCAAGAAGGAGAAGTTCGGAGGAAGGACTCTCCCCACACTAAGGCTTCCTCTGGAGCTGCAGTAATGCAGGCAGTGTGGCCCTCGTGGGGGGAAAGACACGTGGATCAATGGAATGGACCAGAGAGCCCAGAAATGGACCCACACCATATCCAGTCAACTGAGGTGCAAAAGTAAATGCAAGGATGGCCTTGTCAACAGATGGTGCTGGAGCAGGAGGACGTCCACAGGCCAAAAAATGAACCACCTCTTCAAATTTCCTATCTTATACAAAAATTAACTCAAACAAGATCACAGACTTAACTATAAACTGTAAAATTATAACTTTCAGGAGAAAATCTTTGGAATCTCGGGCTAAGCAAACAGTTCTTAGACTTGACACCAAAAGCATGATCCATAAAAGGAAAAACTGACAAACTGGACTTATAAATTAAAAACTTCCTCTGTGAAAATCCATGTGAAGAACCAATAGATAAATACAGAAAATATCTGACAAAGAGCTAGAATCGAGAATATAAAGAACTCTCAAATCTCGACAGTAAAAAAAGCAAATCAGTAAGAAAAGGGGCAAAAGAAATGAAGACATTTCACTGAAGAGCATATATGGATGGCAAATAAGCACATGAAAAGATGTTCAACATCGTCACCCACAAAGGAAATGCAAATTACAACTGCGATGAGACAGCACTACACACCTATCAGAATGGCCAAAATAGAAAATCATGGCAACAGCAAATGCTGGTGAGGACACTGGTGAGAAATTGGATCACTCAGTGCTGGTGGGACTGCAAAATGGTACAGCCACTCAGGAAAACAGTTTGTCACTTCCTTATAAAACTAACCATAGGATGACCATGTAATTACCTCTTTGGCACTCTTGGGCATTTATCTTACATGAAAACTTATGTTCTCACAAAACCCTGTAAACTAATGTACGTATAGGTATCAATTTTTTTCTTTTTTTTTTGGCTGGGAAAGATTTGCCCTGAGTTAACATCTGTTGCCAATCCTCCTCTTTTTCTTTTTTCCCTTCCCACAGCCCCAGTACCTCTAGTTGTCAGTCCTTCTACTTCTTCTACGTGAGCTGCCGCCACAGCATGGCTACCGACAGACGAGCAGTGTGGTTCCATGGGATCTGAACCCGGGCCGCTGAAGCACCACGTGCCGAACTTTAACCACCAGGGCATCAGGGCTGGCTCCCTATCAATTTTATATGTAATATTCTAAAACCAGAAATAACCCACCTCTCCTTCGTCAGGTGAATGGTAAACCATGGTACCTACACACCATGAGCTGCTCCTCCATAATAAAGGGAGGAACTGTCGACTATGTGCAGCAACTTGGAATCATGCTGAGCACGAGCAAAGCCAATCCCAACAGGCTCTATGCTTACGAGCCCATTTACAGAAAATTTATACAAAGTGACATGAAATGACACAGTGATACAGACGGAGCACATCAACAGTTGCCGGGGTTAGGGATGGTGGGGTGGGGGTGGCAGCAAGAGAGGTGGGTGTGATTATAAAAGGGCAACATGAGTGATTCTTGTGGTGAGCAAACTGCTCTGTACCTTGAATGTGGTGGTGGATACACAAAGCTACACGTGACAGAACTAAACACACACACAAGCACAAGTCAAAGTGGTGACGCCTGGAGAGATGGATGGATCATATCCACGTCGACGTCCTGGTTTGGGTCTTGTGCTGTGGTTTTACAGGCTGTTACCACTGGGGAAAGCTGGGTAAGGGCACAGGGGATCCTCTGTACTTGGCGGGGGGTCCTCCCGCAGAGGATGTACCAACAAGAGCAAAGGCAGTGGCAGGGACTCCCCAGGGGACTGCAGCTCATGGACAGAGACCTCGGGTGCGTCTGCTCCTAAGCTCCTACCTTGTCACTCAGGGGCCCAGAGAACAGCTGAGACGCTGAACACGTGTGCACGCCCCTGCTCCCTGCCCTGCCCGTTCAGAGCACAGGCAGCCCGTGCCAGACCCAGCACTAGCGTCCACTCCTGTCCACCCTGAGCTAACCGATCCCACCATCTCTCAGGGGAAACCTCTCCCAGCCACTGAGCGATGAGCTGGCTGAGAGGCAGACAACCTTCCTAAAGGGAAAAAGAGAATCTATCTGCCTGTCCACCGCCATCCCCACCGACGGAAGCAAAGCCAAACCTTCTGAGCTGGAGCACATTTGGGGCACTGGCACAAGGGGTGACACAGTTCAAGATCTGCGGCACTGACAGCATCCTCCACTTCATCCAGGTCCTCCTCAGTCCACTCCAGAAGGTAACGCACCTGGTGGGCAGGCAGGAGAAACAGGGACTCAAAACTCAGCCTTGACTCCTTTACCGGTGACAGTATCTTCAATACACACCCTCACCTGCTCCCAAAGCAGGGCCTACACTCCCTTCACCACCAAGTAATTTCTATGTGATGGCTGCTCCCTCACGAAGGTTCCAGGGCTCGCCTGTGCTGGACCTTTCTAAGTCCTTTTAAAGATGACGCAGAGAGATTAAGCTGCCACTTCTGCAGCTTGTGCCAGCGAGTCTTCTCTCTTAGCAAGGGGCAGAGTGGTGCCGCCTCAGGGTGCAGCCTTAAATCCTCGTCCTGGAGCACCTTGGGAGCACCTCCTCGCAGGTGACCTAACAGTACGCTTTCGACAGCCACTCCGTCCCCTCGCCTGGAGAACACTCACTGAGAGGTCAACAACTCGTTCAAGGCCACACAGCAGTCAGCAGGGTCTCAACCCCACGCCAGTGTCCTTTCCACTGTAATGCACTAGTCCACAGGCGAGAGCAATGGAAAGACCCCCAACAGGTCAAACTTACGTTCCAGAAAAGACTAGTTTCTAGGATATTAAATTTGAGAAAAGAAAACAATATGAATACATTCCTAGGCCGAGTTCTAAGCGCTAAGGCAGTCAGCATGTGTTCCAGGAAGACCCCTTCGACCCCAGGGCCTTTCCACACTCCCGACAACAGACACGCCTCAAGGTGGAAACAGCACAGGCCTCGACTTGGGGGCCTCGCCTAGCAGGCCAGCTGGGGCACACTGAGGGCAGCTCCTCCTGAGAGGAGAGGAACAAGGTTGGGGGCGGGGAGTGGAGGGGCAGGTGGCCTCTGCAGGGGCTTGGAGGCTGTCCTGTGTGTAGATTAGTTTGGATGGTGACTTCAGGGCAGCGGGCAGCTTGTCCCTGCTCACGTCCTTCAAGAGTGGCCTCAGCCCCCTTGCCGGCCCACAGAGGGCAGAAGAGCAGCTGTGTCATGACACAGACGTGTCGCAATCTCTTCTCCACACAGGCTGTGCCCCTGGCTCACGTCGTGGCTCTCAGGGTGCCCGAAGGAGTCCTCCTTTGCTTCCCCCAAATGCTGGGTTCTCCCGGGTTCTCGTGGAGGAGCAAACCACACGGGCCGGACATACACGCCGTGTCCCACCTCGCACAGTAACTGTGTGTCAGTCTGCCGGATGAAGAGTGGCCTCCTGGGAAAGGCCAGTCCACCCGTGACCATGTTCAGCTTCTTGACACCCCACAGGTGGTTGTAACAGATCCCAGTCATCTCTGTCCACCACCCCAAACTCAACATCCGCAAACGCTCCTGAAACACACGCCATGGCAAAGCTCTCTTGTACCATGATCCAGTCAGAGCTCCTGATTTGGTAAGCACTTAATTACTCCTCCTTTCAAAGTGGCAAGCCAGGGAAAACTGCCCGTGGGAATCTCACAGGGCTGTCTCCACTCCCCGGTGGTCTCATCATATGTGGTCCCTGTCACTCAACAGCGGGGGTTAGGACAGACCCCTTCCCTCCCGCCAGGACATCCTCTCCAGGTGCCAAGCCAGAGCGGCCAGCGCAATCTCACCCAGACACCTGCTTGTAACTCCCTGGAGCCCCAAGCCTCAGGCCCCGACCCCCGCCCCCCCCCCCCCGCCCCCCGCGTCGAAGCCACCCACCACTTCCACAGGCCACACGACGCCCGTCGGGCTCTGCCGCGCCTCCGCTGCCTCCTCCTCTCCCCGACCCATCTGCTCATCCTGCTCCCGCCAGCGGGCCCGGGCTCTGAGTCCACCCTCTGTGCCCCCGGACACAGGCTGGTCCTCTTGCCAACATCTCAGCACCCTCCCAAGAACGCGAATGTCTGAACGGCTCGAGGACCCACTCCCCATGCAGCTTCCTGTCCACCTGCTCGTGACTCGTAGGGAAAAGTGAACATCTCATTACCAGGTATTCACGACACACCCCTTCTGAGTGAGAGAACGACACCCACAGCTCCAACTGGAACCGGAACAAGACACACGGTGCGGCTCTTTTAAGCCAAGAGCAAGCTTTTTTAACGCACTTCTAAAAACTCACCATTTCTAGATCTCCATCGGCAACTGCTCTTAAAAGTTTTTCTACCTTAATAAAAGGAAAAAGAATGTTAGAAAAGTGATTTTAATAATGAAATAATAATAGAAATTGGGGCCGACCCCATGGCCAGGTGCTTAAGTTCACGTTCTGCTTTGGCGGCCCAGGGTTTTGCCAGTTCGAATCCTGGACGCGGACATGGAGCCACTCATCAGGCCACGCTGAGGCAGCATCCCACATGTGACAACTAGAAGGACCCACAACTCAAAACACACAACTGTGTACTGGGGGGGCTTTGGGAGAAAAAGGAAAAATAAAATCTTAAAAAAAAATAATAGAAATAATAAAAACAACATTCTGAAAACCTAGTGGCTTTCATTTGTCCCTTGATTTGTGGAGTTTTCACATCCCACCCAGTACCTTTCAAACTCAACCCTGAAACTGCTCAGACAGGACCCCCAGGAGGGTGTAGCATGCGCTGAACCATTAGCACTTGAGTCTCTAAACTGACACTGCTGTTATGTGGCGAGGGTCGATGACAGTCACCTTGAAGCACAAGTGCTTCCCAAGAGGCCAGCCACCCTTCAGAGCGACACCTGTTCAGCCCTCCTTGTCCCCTGGCTGAGGGCACACCAGCAGGACACCCCTGCCGAGAATGACTCCAGGGCTCGCTCAGACTTTAGAGCGTGTCTCTCGTCTTCTCTGCTGTGGTTTCGCATCGAGCCAAGCTTACTGGGCCCTCCAAGAACAGGTCATGGCTTGGGGGTGCAGGGGAGGAGGGCCCTGGGTGGAGCCAGTGAGGGTTCCCCATGCACAGGGGACGGGCAAAGGAACCGTGACCCATCCATGCAATGGCCTGCTCTGTAGGCCAACAGTGGACAAGCTCTGAGACAGGTCAAATGGAAAGAAAACCAGGCTATAAATCAGCCGTTATAAAACTCAGTGTGGGAGTCCATGCAAATGTCTACGTGGATTTTGCAAGAAGTTGGGAACGAAACATAGCAGGTTAATGGGCGCTGATGGAGTGGAAAGAAGGGCAGGGAAGCTACATTGTAGAATTACCTTAAATCAGGGGACCTGTAGGTCCCTCTCTCTCTCACATTCACTCACATGCACACTATCCACACAGCAAAGAGCTGCTGAGGGAGCAGACTGTGAGGGCGAGCAGGGTGAGCACGCTGGGCTCCCCTCAGGGGCCGACCTCCCCACAGTAGACACGACTGTGCCAGGAGCAGCAAGCAGGCCGACCGGGCGGCCCTCGGCAGGCCGTGGCTCTTTAACTGGTGGTCGTAACACAGGGCCGCCCAGCCCTAGTCTCCGCCCTCCCGCCTGGGAGCCTCACCTCTCTGTAGTCCTTCTTGGGCTCCTCTGGTCTGGAGCTTGCTGACACGGAGGAGAAGCTGGAGGTGGAGGACCCCTGGCTGACGGAATCCACAGAGCGCTGAGGGGGCTGCGCAGGGACCTGCAGCACGGGAACCCGACAAGAGGAGGGACGTGTTGGGGACAGAGAGGAGACCCTGGTCTCAGAGGGCCAACAAGCACAGCCCCGGACACTCACCTCTGAAGACTTTTGCCTCCTTTCGAAGGACAGGTGCTGGGCTTCCATGATGGACAGAATCTAGGAGGACGAAGGGACATGAAAAGCACTGAACGAGATGGGTCGCCAAGTATCATCACCCATAACACCCCATGCCCACTTATCTCCTCAGAAGGTCACGTAGCCCAGCCACAGCCTTGGAGAGCCAGAGAAGCCAAGGCCCAGAGCGGGTGGGAACTTGCTCAGGATCACCCTAAGGCGGGCTTCCTTCCGCCGTACCACCGCTCCTGCTGTTCCACAGGAGCTGGTGCTTCCCACGAACGCGCTCAGAGGACAGGGGCAGCCTAAGACGGAGGGGCCTCAAAGGCTGCCTTGTCTGGCCCTGGCTGTCTGTCCACAGGTATAAAGTGTGACCTTTGCACTGGCACCTACGTGTCTCAAGCCGGAGCAGCTCAGAACCAGGCCAAGAAGGCAGTGTGCCCCTTCCCTCTGCAGGCCTGCCTCTGGAAGGGGCCTTTGGTAGCAGCTACAGCGGCAGAGGGGCCGTCTGCTCCTCACAGGCATCTCAGGGCAAGGGCGGCACAGCCCAGTCCTGGCAGACTGGCCGCTGCACAGCTGACAGCTGTGGACGCACAGTAGGGCAGTAGGGCTGAGGCCCCCCCCCAGGGGTGGGAGCAGGGGTGTACACCTTCTGAACCTGTGCTACTGTAGAGCCTATGTTAACAAAAATAACAATCATAAATAAGGTGGGTGGAGGAAACCTTGGAGGGATGGATACATTTACGGCATCCATTGTGTGCCGGTCTCACAGGTGTATACTTACCTCCAAACTCATTGAGTTGTATATGTTAATTATGTGCAGCTTTCTGTAGTTGATCACACCTCAATAAAGTGGTTTATAAAAATATCAACGAAAACTGTGCTAGAAGACAAGAAGAGCAAACTGAAAGAACTCCCAAGAAAGAGCCTGAAGCTGTAAAAGGAGCCAGTAAAAAATCAAGAGGCAGAGGCAGGGCCTGTGGAAAGACAGGCAGCTGGAGAGCTGTGTTCAGACGGAATCGCTCGTGTGAGCCACAGATCAATGCTGTTCTGGACACAGCAGTCTCACGACCTTGGCTCCATTGCGTGTGGCCCTAGGCCTCCTCTGGCCAGCTGGCCAACACCATCTCTGAAAGCGCCCTTCAACCACAGCTACTGCTGGGAGACGAGGCACGAAGAACTGGTCTCCATGAGCCCCTCCATCCCTACCCACTCACGAAGTGAGCTCTTTCACAACACGCTGCCCCGAACTACATGTTTCCCAAAATTACTGCCAGGAAGGGATGAGCAGTTCATGAACACATCACTTATAAGAGAAACGACATGATGTTCAAAAGTGGCCAATTAGAATAAGGTTTTTAGGAGCCGAGAGGGAAGAGACAGGAAAACAGGGCCCCGACACACTGCTTCCACGCCCCAGGCCCGGTCCCTGCTTTTCTCCGTCAGGGCCACTGTCCCCTCCCCTCCCCTCCAAATGCTCATGAAACAACAGCACTCGGAGGCCAGGACAAACAAGGCTGGGAGCAGCTCTTGGAACAGCACCAAGAAAAACTGCTAGTAAACTGACAATAACATAAATAAGTAAAATCCATTAACAATCAGCGCCCAAACGCAGCAGAGAGGCTGTGGGCCAAGTTCTGTTCTCAGGCACTAATGCATGGTTTGTCCAGCATGGCCAAGACCTAATCGGTGGACACTGATTTTTAAGTCACATTACTGCTCCGAGATGAAGAAAGCTACCTTTGAGTTTAGCGCACACGCGAGGGGCGTTTCTTTCAGCCTGTTCTGGATCTCCGTGGACGCTCCGTTTTGTAGCAAAGTCTCTATGATGCCCTGGTATCCCCATCGGGCTGCTATGTGCAGGGGAGTGTCTCCTTTCTCGTTACCGATATCGAGTCTGCACGACTGCACATCGTAGTAGACCAAAGCCTTCACGCACTGCAAAGAGAGTGGGAGAGCCATCATGGACCCCCAGGCCGAGCCTCCGCGACGCCCGCGCACACCACAGCCTCAGCCTGCACTCACCACGCAACGGTGCAGGGACAGAGTCAGACCTCAAGGGGTCCCGGTTACCTGATCAGGACACATCATTCTTTCAAAAGAACCCAGCAGCCAATCAGTAAGAAAAGGCTGAACAACACTGGGATGTAGGAACCCGGTGCAGGAAGGAGCCACCAGAGCAGCCCTGAGGCCGCTCTCTCACGTGAGGCCTGCCTGCAAGGCTGGCAGTCCCCTAACTGCTCAGACAGGCTCACTGCACCTAGTTGTTTGTGCGACAACGTGGCTTATGTGGAACACCTGCTTTCCTTCTCAGAGTCTGGAATTTGGGTACATGCTAGGCAGGGGGTGTTTATGTGACTAGCCTCCAGTGAAAATCTCAGGCCGAGTCCCTAAGGAGCTTCCCTGGTAGACAGCACTTCATGTGCTGTCACAACTCTTTGCTGGAGGAATTGAGCTGTCCTGTGTGACTCCCCAGGGAGAGGGGGCCCTTGGCAGCCTGCGCCTGGTTTCTTCCGGACCTCACCCCCACCTTCCCTCTGCTGATTTTGCCTTGCGTCCTTCTGTGGAACAAATCAGAGCCAGAGGACAACTACATGCTGAGCCCCATGAGTCCTCCTAGTGAACTGTTGAACCTGGGGTGCTCTTGGGGACACTAACACAACGCACATAATAAGTGATTGCTGTGTAGCGACTACAGAATGGGTTAGATCTACATTTATCGGCCTAGAGGATTTCCATGATGTACTGTTAAGTTAGGAAGGCAAGCTGCATAAACATGTGCAGGCTGCGGTCCCGTCTTTGCACACCAACCACTAACTGAGCCTCAAGCATATGTATAAATTCACCTGGATGTCACTATGGAGAGAGGGGAGGAGAGAGGAGTTAGCAAAAAATAACACACACACACAGGTAAATATTAAGTGAAGATGGAAATTACAAGACTCCTTGATATTACTATAAAAATTGAATATGAACAAAGGTAAGAACCAGATGGAAGCAGGGATAAATGAAAATGATTTAATTTCAGGATAAGATAATGGGCAATTTAAGTTTTAGATTTCTGTTATTTCAACATAGCATCTGTAACAAATTTAAAAATTTTTTTTTTTTTTGAGGAAGATTAGCCCTGAGCTAATGTCTGCTGCCAATCCTCCTTTTTTGCTGAGGAAGACTGGCCCTGAGCTAACATCTGTGCCCATCTTCCTCTACTTTATATGTGGGACGCCTGCCACAGCATGGCTTGACACACGATGTGCAGGTCCGCACCCGGGATCCGAACCAGCGAACCCCAGGCCACCGAAGCAGAATGTGCACACTTAACCACGGCACCACTGGGCTGGCCCCAAATGTTAAATATTTTTAATTAAAAAAATTACACACCAAATGTTCCAATAATTATCAACACAGAACACTACATAAACTAATGAGTGTCACGAGAAAGGGTGAAGATAGCGTCTTCCAGACGAGGAGCGCCACTTACGTCTTCGTGGCCGTAGGTGCAGGCCAGGTGCAGAGCGGTGCAGCCGTTGTTGTCCTGCACCTCGGGGCTGGCTTTGTAGTGCAACAGCAGCAGCTGCGAGGAGAGGAGAAGGCGTGTGAGCACCCACCCAGCGCAGACACGCCCCTCCTCCGGAAGGGCTGCCGGGGTGCCCCAGGGGAGGCCGCTTGTTTCCCGTTGGATCTCATTCACCTCTGCTACAGTCACTCTCACCCTCCCTGACAGATGCGCAGGGATCACAGGTCTACAGCCCCACCCTTCTTCCCCCGTCATCATTTCAAATCCACACCTCCCAGCTCTGTCCTGCAGACCCACGGGGAGGTGCCCCAGACTCGTGGCCCATCCTGTGCAGCCGCAGCAGAGCGCGTGTGGAACAGAGGAGCGCAGAGCCCGGCTCTGCCCAGCCCGAGAGCACCTGCACGCACACGGGCCCCTGCTGGGGCCACTCCTGCTCACCGTCACGCTCTGATAGCCCTTCTGGCAGGCGAGATGAAGCGGAGTGGCCCCGTGATAGTCCGTGGCATTCACCACAGCACCTTTGGAAACCAGGAGGTCGATGAGGGCCGCCTGCCCTGCAGAACAGAAGGACGTCACCATGGAGAAGGCAAGAGAAGAGGCTCTCCAAACCCCAAATGTGAAGCCACATTATTTTACCCTCTTAGTCCCTCTACGCCAGAAGTATTTTTCTGCCTGAGGAACCAGACTGACATCAAGTCAGACTCTGCAGGTTCAGGACACTTTGGAGTGGCCCTTGGAGGGGACTCTGCTCCAGTCCACCTCTGGGCAAGAGAAGTTAGTGGAAAAGAGCCTTCGATGCCCACAGAAGATTCCACGGTTCCTCAAGTCATAGCATGGAATATTACACAACCATTAAAAATACTCACAAGACGAGATGTTCTTATATGTTGCCAAGTGAAAAAAGCACAGTGCAGAACAGTATGATCCCAATAATCTCATATATTTTATAAACATGTACACACAAGCATGCCAAAATCCCAGACACTCACAAATCCAAACCATCTCTGGGATATAAGATGGCAGGTGATACTGGAGAGATCTGTGTTTTCCACTTGGAATGTGTACTTTACAAGACAGTAAAATTAATTTTTTAAAAGCAGGACCATAAGAACCCCAATTCTCAGACCATGCTCATAGCTTGGATTCAAGCTGTCCCTTGCTGGACCACCAGCCCATGGGTAGTGTCAGACATCCACATAGTGAAAATACAGATAGGCGCTCTTTCAGCCCAGGCGCAGCACACAAAGGCCCTCGGGGGGTGGACCCATGACGCAGCCCCTTCCACCACCCCAATCCACAGCCCCCGGCCAGCCAGGCCGTGGCTGGGCTACCCTTGGCTCCCTCCCTTTGCCTTGAGAGCCCACAGAGGCCAATCCAAGACTACATACCACAGAGGGCAGCCACATGGAGCGGTGTATGACCCCTGTCATCTCTGGAGAATGGAGTGACAACTGAGGGATCATTCAGCCTCCTAGGAGAGAAAAAAGATACAGAAAAATGCACCCTAGGAACAGCATGGCAAAGCCTCTTCCCGATCAGGCTGGCCATGGGTCCTGGAACTGGAAGACAGAGCTCAGGGTGTGATCCAAGCTCTCTTCAGCTTGGTCTCCTGCGGGGAGGCATCTAATTCCAGGGTCCCTCCCCTCATCCCACCTCAAAGTAGCCTGACAAGGGTAAGGGGAAACCAAAAGGCTGCTGGGAGAAGGTGACACTCCTCCCATCCTAAAAGGACTTTCCGAGGCTGGGCAGGTGGTCTGCCAACCCAGCTGGGATACAGCCCAGTGGTGCCAAGTATTTTTAGGACCTTTATTCCATCTGATTCTCCAAACAGGCAGAGGGTATTGTCTCCACTTTACAGCAGAGGAAGCAGCGAGGATAAGTTCCTCATTTAAAGCCACATGGCAGATAAGTGGGCAAGTCCCGCCCGGGCCCCGCGTCTGCGCTTCCTGGCATGCTGAGCCTCTGCGAGGACCCACGTACCCGGAGACCAGCTGCTCGCAGTCGTCACAGAAGCACAGAGGGTGACACATCTTTTGGACGGCATCTTTGTCTTGGTCTTCTTGGCTCAAAAGTCTTTCCACTTCCTTCTGGTTACCCGATGCAATGTGCTAAGAAGTGACATCAAAAACATTACTGACATCAAGGAATTATTTGCTTTTTAAGGCATGAAGTTTTTGATGTCCTTAGAGAAACATGTGTCTGTGTATGGAGGGATGAAATGACTTGCTCTCTGGGATTTGTTTCAAAATAATCTGGGCGGATGGGGGAGTGGTGGGGAGAGAGGAAACAAGACTGGGAGATGGCTACGTAGGGGTTTGCTCATTCTACTACGCTCTTCTATTTTTGTAAATAATAGAAAATTCCCATAATTAAAAAAACATCATCACAAAATTTCCAAAGCAACAGGAGTCGAGGGGCAATGCATCCTGAACCTCAGTGTGGATGTGGACGCTCACTAGGACGAGCCTTGGTCCCGTCCTCTGTGCTCTAAGGGAGCCTCAGCTGGGGGGAAAGGAACAGCTGCAATTAGCAGGAGACCTCACGGACAAACCAACCCACAGGGCTCACCCCGTGATTCCTGGACGTGCTCCCCTCAGGAAGTGAGATATTCTGGAGAGCACGTGGCCCCAGGGGGCTCTCCAGGTCCTCCATGGAACCCACTCTGGCTCCAGGTAGCCTGGAAGCATCAGCAGGCTCCCCTAGGAGGTAGGTCCTCACCCAGCTCTCGCTGACTGCCTAGAGCCCCTTGCTAGCCCCCAGCGGTCGGTCAGGTCTGAGCAGGGAGCTGCCTGCACATGCCATGTGAGCAAACCACCACCGGCGCTAAGCCCCGAGCCCGGGGCTCACAAACATTTGTGACACGGGCTCCAGGAGCCCAGGAGCAGCATCAGCTCTGCCAGGGCTACCAGTGAGGTGCCCTTGAGCCAGCCCTGAAGAACAGGTGGACAGCCTGCACCCTCCGGATGCCGTCCAGCGTGGCTCCAGCGCAGCACAGACTGGGGGAGACAGGCCGATGTGCTGACCCCGGCCGTCAGCCTCAGCACTCCCGCCGCCCGCTCCGACAGAGCATAAACGCACGGCAGTGTTTGACCACGCAGAGCGCCCTGAGGCTGCCGCGGCTGCAGGCACGTGGAGAGATGAGGGCTTGTCACACCTCTGTGCCCACAGGACTGCGTGGTGTCTTACCTTAAACAGGCAGTCAGTGGGAGTGGAAGTCATCTGAGACAGCAGGCTCATTCTCTGCTTAAGGAACAGTCTGTCACCAAACCCCTCAGCCTCCTGCAGGAAAAGCCCAACAAGCTGTTTAATCACCATCATGAGATGCCAGCGCAGACCCTTGAGAACAGACGACCCAGGAACAATCTCGGCCGTTTCCCTCAGAACAGAGTCAGCGGGGCCTCGTCCCCTCACCGAACCAGAGAGCTGGCGCACATCAGGCTGGGAGCAGGGCTTCCAGTGGGGCCCGCGGAGAGTGGTAGCACACGGGCTGTGTGTGCGTGTGTGTGTGTGTGTGAGGGAGGGTGTCACCTCTAAGTGTGGAACGTAACACGCTCACACCATCCTACTCCAGATGGAAACCAGCACCATCCCGGCCTCCTCCTCTCAGACCTCTGTCGTGAAGCCTGCACAGCCCTGGCCCCTGCCATTTGAGCTGGGCCTCCAGAGAGGAAAACCGCCTGACAGGCTGGCCTGCACCTCCCTGTGTCAGCCAGCAGGAGAGTGCCGGGTCTTGCTTCATGGAATCCTTGTTAAACAGCAGACAACATGACCACTGGCCCAAAGGCCAATAAGATACTGCGGTCCACCCCAACTAATACATTCAGGTCTTCATATTACAGATAATGTTCACCCACATACAAAAAACTAAAAATGCATCCTCCCTTTATGAGGTAATTTCTAGTAAGACACTTCAATGCTCACTTGAGCACGTGCCATTCAAGTGTCTAATGACAAATTAACCTCCTCAAAGAGAGGCTTGGTGGGAGGTAAAGAGGCTCTTTTCCAGCCAGCAGCTTCTGGAAGAACTCACCAAACCCTGACAAACAGTGGGATATGTTTACAGCCTCTAAGTTCTGACTGAGAGGTCCAGCTAAAGGGAGAGCCCACAGCACCTCGGGGGGGACCGTTTCCGGGGTCCGCTGTCAGCAGAGCCCCTCCCACCAGCTGCCCTAAGAGGGTGAACTTGGCGAACAAGCACCAACTCCCAGAATCAGAGCCACTTCTGCTCCCAGCCACTCTACGCCATATAATCTTCCAACAACCTGCTTTGTAGGGTCCGAGAAACGTCAAAGACATAGTGATCATTTAGGGGCACTTGGGGCTCTGTCCTCAAGGCCGGGTGACTATTTGCAGGGCAGTGACGAAGAGAGGCAAGTGTTCAGGCCTGAGTCTTCGGGTAAGAGTGAGCTACCAGAAGAGACAGCACATGAGCTCAGACCCACCTGGGAAAGAGGCAACAGGCCTCATCAGAGACCCAGTGAGTGAGAAAGACCAGGAGCCGGCAAAGCTGGAGCCAGGAGGGGCAGACTCTCCCAGGGTCCCCTGCCGGCTTCAGAAGGGAAGCCCCTCAAACACTCCCCGAATCCCACTTGGAATATTTTCAGAAGTAAAAGTGGGGGTGGGAAGCCGACTGATACTGTTTGGTCAGCCACCTCCCTACACATCAGCCAAAGGCCTTCAATTGCTGGCCTTCCTGCCTCCATGCCACAGAAAGTAAGCAAGCAGGATGGCCGTGGTAAAGTCTCGGGGCAGCAAGAGGACAGAGCACCCTCAGGAGGCGGGCACCTCCCTCCAGGTGACAAGCAGCACCCTGATCCCATCAAGAAGCACCAGGCGATTCCTCTGCAGGGTGGTGGAGCCAGTAGGGGAGCCAAGTCTCAGACCGATCAGAGGAAAGAACCCGAAGGGGACCAGTCCAGGCACCACGGGAACAACACATGTTCCTAGAACCTCACAGGTGACAATCCAAACTAGGAAATCTTACTCCCCAACTAGGGAGTGAGCAGCAACTCTGCTTCTGCAGACATACGTGCATGTAGAGGGACAGGTGCATGCACGTGTGCATTCCAGAACGTCAGTGATTTCCGTCTAAATCAGAAAAGTTTCCTCAAGAGTCACAGGCAGCTAGAGTTCAGATGAGATGGACAGCCCCTAATTTCACAAGCTTGTGCACAGGAGATCAAATCAGACCCCAGACCAGAGCAGAACTAAATTCTTCAGCGAGCACGATACTGTCAGGCTAGATGCCAACAAGTGAGGCAGGTTCTCAGAGTTTAGTCAAAAATAAAACTGCAGAGGCACAGAAAAAAGACATATTCCAAAGTGTTAATGAAAGTCATCTCCAGCTAGTGAGTTTATGAGAGGCTTTCGTTGTCTTCACTGCAACTTTATATATTGCAAATATTGTTTATAAGCAAATAACAGTCTTCTCATCAGAAAACATAAAACTATTCTTCTGGGGAAAACAGAGTATACAATACTCTTTACAACATAATTTCAATTACATAAAGCATACATTGCTAAGAAAAGACTGGGAAATACATAAACACGTTAAGGATGAATGAATTCAGGGACAGGCCCACATTCTTGCCCAGATGGTTTAACTTACCATTACTTTGGGAGATTCTAACATCAGTAGAAAGTTAAGATCAAGAGAATGTTGAATCCTCAAGACTCTTGGTTTGTAATACAGAAACCTCTTCATTTTACTAATTTCAACTTTGTGATTTCTGTGAGCACCATCATGCCTTGCTGGTTGGTATATAGTGAAATAGGCCAGCAAGGCAATGGTGGTTTAAGATTCTCACAATTCACATAGAAATATAATTGCCTCCCCCAGCCAAAGCTCACCAACCAAGAGAATAATACTAAGGTTCTGAGTCCTAAAATTCCATACATTAATAATCTCGTTTCTTGCCTAGATATCCAAATTCACCATTTCTAGCTCCCCTTCTGCCCTCGTGCTTCTGAGGATAACGAGCACTGAGGAAACAGGACACGAACACCTGAGTCCCGATCAGAACCCGCCAACTTCTACAACTAGTTGGGTGCTGGGTGTTCAGTCCGCTCAGAGGTTGTCAAGCCTCACAGCCCTCAAACGGCCGAGGCTCATTCTTGGGAGACCATTTAAGAATCCCGCCACCCCAACCTCAGAACCCTATCAAACCTGTCAGGACACCCCCAAAGACAGCCCAAGGCAGGAAGAGGAGAGCTTACGGGCGGTTTAGCAGAGAGGTTTCCTTGCCGAATGTATTCGATTGCAGCCTCAACTGAGGTCAGGCAGTATCCCAATTCATCTTTTGCTGAGCTGCAAAATCTGAAGTTTTTGATATAACTCAAATTTGCCATCCTAACCAAAAAAAAAAGAGGAAGAAGCTTTATTGTTGTCTACTCAAGGAACACTTCTGCAGAAACAATGCTAGTGGCTTGAGTGACTGGAGTCAGTCAGCTCCAGGAGCAATGACTGCTACCCCCTCGCTCTCTATTTACAGAGTGTGTGCACTTAGGAAACTAAGTAAAACTACTTGTTACTTTCCTCGAATAAGCTAGTTTTTAGAAAGCTGATTATCGTAAAGTGAACTGTGGGTTCCTGTGGGAAGGGAAGGGCTTTGGATCCAGACAGAACTGGACTCAGCTTCCTGCTCAGTCACTGACTAGCTGTGTGTCTCAGAACGAGAAATATCAGCAATTTGGGCCTCAGTCTCCCCATCTATAAATGGAATGATAGCCAACCCCCTGGGGAATGAAGGCTGAGCAGGCAATTACAAGAACAGTTGCTCTGATGAGCAAGTGACTCATAAGAGACGCTCAGTTTCCCGGAGTTACACTAAAACCACCAGAGCACTGTGCTGCCATTTTGAAAAAGTATTTTAACAAAAGAAGATTACCAATTAGGGATCTCTGTTTTCACAAGCAGGTATAACAGGACTGACAGCAGATCATCAGCACACATGGTCTCCAAGTTAACTGCAGGGGAGACATGTTCAAAGCCATCAGGAGACGAGGATGGACCAGCAAGCGTATCAACTCCCCACCACCATCCAACCCACAAAACCACAGCCCAGTAAGATCACACATCAGGGAGAAATTCAATTGCACAATTTCCTTTGCAGTGTCCTGAATAGATGTCAGATTCAAGGAGAATACGAATGCCTAGCATCCTCAGAACATGTGCAAAAGAAGGAAATTCCAAGCAGACCAGCCCTTGGCCCCTTGCAGGACGGCTGAGAGCTCAGGGAGGTCAGTGACAGTGGATACAAGCAAAGGGGTGCACAACAGCCACCTCCAAGAGCTTCTCTCCTCCTGAGATCATTTCCATTTTATACACTACGGAGACTAATGCTGACGTGCAGCTTGACTTTATTGTTTTCATTTTGAAATTCTGTTTAAGTAATTCATGCGCACGTTTAGAAATTCAAACAGTACAAAAGAGTGAACCATGTGCATCCTTCCCAGCCCTGCCACCAGGTCTTCCTTCCCAGAGGCCACTGCTGCCGCTTCCTGCATCTTTCCAGAGACAGTCTCCAAACTCACCACCATGTATGTGGATGCACAGCCCTCCCCCTCTTTCTGTGATGCTGCTGAAAGTGTACCAAATACACTTCTGTTTATTTCATTTAATACGCTTTGAGGACCATCCTCTATCTGCACACATACATCGGCCTCCTCATTACTTTTTTCTTAGCTTATTTTGTTTTGTTTCACTTTTTATAACGGAAAAACTTAAACATACACAAAATTAGGAGAACAGTCTAACAAATAGTTGAACTGCCATGTACCTATCACCAGCGTGGCTCATTTTTGAGGTGGCTGCTTCTCTGCCACCATTTTCTTACCCTAGTCTTGCCTAACCCCCGTCTCCCACCCCCCATTACTAGGCAGCCACTCATCAGCAGACTCCGGGGGCTCACACTGGATGCTCGGCTGCACGCCAGCCCATCTGTATGATCCTTTAAGACAGCACTGCTCCTTAACAGACTTTTGCATCTGGCCGTATGCATCGACCCCATTGCCAGGCCCCTTCCCCGAGCACAAACCTCTGTGACTAGGAGACTGCGTAATGAGCTGCACGACCTTTCGCAAACAAACCAGCTTCTGTTGTGGGGAGGTGCACTTGTTCAGCTGAGCCAGCTCCCTCTTTGCACGAGGTATGTTGAAGCTGTAAAATCAGTGGGAAAGTGACAAGACCCCAGTGTGAGGGCCCTTCTTCCTTGATCTAACACTAAACCTCAGATTTACAAACCACAGGTAATGAAAAACAAAAACAGAAACTCAGAAGGAATCTGACTCAAGTCAGTGGCAAAACACAGCTGCTCTAAATGTCCCATTCAGGCTGCCAGGTGACATGGCTGCCCCAGAAAACTAGAAAAAAATCAAACATCCTCAGCCCCAGAGTAAAACGGCCCAAGAGAGGAAAAAAAAGTTTAAACATAAACCCTTTAGATATTTTCGTATCCTCATGAAACTTAAAGTAATTCAAAGGAGGTGCCTCCATGGCAGGGTTCCCTCAGACGGGCAGGTGAGGAGAGATGTCTGCATGCAGGACCCACCTGGGCGATCACGTGCCCACCTGGAGACCAGTCCTACAAAACCTCACCCCCTTTCGCTCCCACGCAGCCAGCATGCTGGCAGACAGGCGGAGGAGGTGACGCCTACAGTCAGCTGCCAATTCAGCCCTTTATCTCGGGTCCTCAGTAAGAACCAAGTCAACCCAGCGTGCTGCCACTGCTGCTTCCAGCAGAGACGGCACCCCAGCCTCAGGACCCTGAGCTGCCACAGCTCAAACCCTCACCTGAACTCAGGCTTCACACCAATATCTTTCTGCTGAAGGTCTTGAAGGCTTCTCGTGATTTTGTTAAAGGCAGCATCCTAACAAGAGATTTTAATGAAGTTTCAAATTTCTTCAAAAGCTCAGAATAGAACAAGGCTTCCCCCGGATGATGATGATGATTTAGAACCTACCTCGCTGGCCTCCATGGTCCCGACGTATTTAAAGATCAGATCATAAATATCATGCTGGACGTACACCTGTGGAATCAACGGGCCCAGCTCAGGGTGGGGCCGACAAGGAGACCCCCGGCCCGGCCGCCTTCTCTCCCCACGCCGCCCTGGCCGCCTACCTCCACCGCCTGCTTCATCAGCGTCATCTGGGCCTCCTGCTTGGCGAGCACTTTCTGGAGGACACAGAAAGTACTGTTAAAGAGCTGAGATTTGCACACGGCAAACCGTCACCCTCTCTTTCGAAAGCCCTGCAGCTCACCAGGTGGGAGTCCCTCAGCAGCTGCTGGAGGCATTTGGTGTAGAGAGCGTTCACCGAGTCCTGCACAACAGAGCAGAGAGACGGGTCACTCTTGTCACCCGCGGCCGCCACCCCCAACCCAGAACGTGTAAGGCAGCCAGAGCGAGGAGAGCATTCACACGAGGTACTTCCCAGTGACAATTATGTGATTTTTCTCAACTTTTTTTTAGGTGTATATGCATTAAGAGTAGTAAAAAATTCCCCGTGGGGTTAACATAGATGATAGCAATATTCATTTTTACACTTCTGCATGATTTTCAAGTTTTCTACAGTGGCTGGCACTACTTTTAGAGTTAAAAGAAATATTCAAACAAAACTTTCAACAGTGGAGGCAGCAAAGTTTCAGAGTCAACTGAGGGATCCCAGAGCTGTGAATGGGCCTGAGAAGGGCACGCCTGGCAAAGCAGGACACAGCTACTGACTATGTGATGACGGAGGCTCTTCCTTTCACACTCCCTGAATGTTCGCTGGAAAGAGGTGATGTTCCTGTCAAATCTCTCCGAGTGTCTTCCCAAAAACTCTCTCACATCTTCGATGGTTTTCAGAGAGAAGGAATCTGAGGGTGTTGAAGGCTCCTCTGAAAAAGAGACAGAGGGTCAGGCCGGCTAATGCCATCACTGTTTCCTAACGGGGGAAATGCCACATGCTTTGCCCTGCTCCCCTAGGGTCTGGGGCCCCATCTTCCAGGGGAGGACAGGGATGACCTGATTTCAAGATATTGCCCAGGAGCAGCCCAGTTACAGGACAACCCAGGGCCCAGAGAGCTAAGTCCTCTTGAAGCCCTTTCCTAGGACAAACCTGGACTATTTGGGACCTTTGGTATGACTCATGAGGCTCTGGTGAAGAAGCCTTGATTGTGGACAATAAGAGCCTCAGAGTGCATTTGGCACATCGATTGTTATATCAATTTCCTGGAACAAGTGAAGAATTATTATTCATTAAAAATAATGAGATCTCAGAGAGGCACAACAGTGGGGCTGAGTGGGTACTCCTGCTGTAAGAGCTAGCCCTAAAGCTGAGGCTCAGAGACAGAGCCAGGGCTGCCACTTCGCACAACTCCGGGGGCGACACGTACATTGAGGTCTATGTGAATGATGTCTCCTGGAATTGTGTAATACCCAACCTGTGCAACCATACGCAGCAGCCCCAAACCACATCTCCTTAGCTCAAGACAACTTCTTTTTTTCTTTTCTCCTTTTTAAAATCCCCACATTCTTTTTTTTTTTTTTTTTTTTTGCTGGGAAAGATTCGCCCTGAGCTAACATAAAGGAGACTTTTTAAGTTCTATGAGGAATTATTGTAAACAGTTACACAGGATTCTAGTGGGTTCTTAAACATATTATGGGATGTTTATAACAGCTATGTCAGGAGGAAGTTCAACAAACACATTTCTCCAAAACAGGAGAAAGGGGTTTTCTCCCAGAATACCTGAGCTCTCTCTCTTTTCCAAAGGATGAGCTATACACAGTATGCTGAAACTTTCTTCTTTTTCATTGTAGAAAGTTTCTTCAAAGAGAATGGGCACTGAGAGAAGACAGGCGAAACCAGCTCCTAATTTAATCCTGTTTCCTTGTATAAAGACATCCTGGAACAAGAGAGCATCACTGCACCAGCGGCCGCTGGTGACCGCTGACCCCTCAGCCTGGCTCCCAACCGGCACGTCGTCCGAGTGGCCACTGCAGCTCCAGCGTGGTCTGCAGGGACACGCACACTCCCTGTTGCTTTTTTGAGACTAAAATGCTTTCTTTCGTCTCTGCTCCCCCCGTAGCTGTGGCTACACAGCACCCTGATCCTTCTGAAAAGTGGCAGCAGAAAGGCATCAAGCTGCTCCTTAGAGAAGAACACCCGTACCTCCCGGGGAAGGAGAAGGCGGGGCGGCTCTGCTCCCCGAGGCGAGCTCCGCGCCGCGGGGCCCAGGGCAGGCCAGCGTGGTAAGCCTGACCCCTCTGCTCTCTTCATGCATGTGGGGACCCCGAGAGAACGCGTAAACTAACAAGTGATGGGCACCTGTGGTGAGCAGTTCCCTGGCAGGAAAATCAGGGCACGCCTCGTGAGCCACGGGGCTGCTGCCCCCCAGCTGGTGGCCTGGCAACCCCGTGCCCTGCCCCTCCACGGTGCCTCAGTGCCCACAAGCCCCAGGGGCTAGGTCAGAGGGGCCAAGTGCAGCACCCACCCTAGGAGAAGGCAGCGTGGCCCCTCCCCTGACTGGGGTAGGCTGGGGACCATGGCCAGTCCCGACTGGGAAGGGGACCTCCCGCTCTCAGAACCCATCTGCTTCCACTCAAATGATGAGAAAACGCAAGCCCAAAGCTGACATCGACGATGACACAGACGCACACCGTGTGCCTCCTGACCCGAGGCACCAAGAAAGTAAAACACCCTTCCGAGGCCTTCCTGCCCAAAATGCACACCTACGATGCACCACGAGGGAACTGAGACCCCACCCTGAGGGGGAGGCAACAGGGCAAAGCAAAGGCATCAGTGTCACAGAAGACCAGACACACCGAGGACTGCTCCAGACTGAAGGAAGCTAGAAAGACCAGCACCTGAAGGCGCTGCATGATTCTGGGTCTAAAAAGAAAAAAGGGGTTCTTTGCTATCAAAGGATATTATTAGTATAATGAGCATAATTTGTCTAAGGACAGTATGTCGGAGAACAGCGTTCTATCATTGCAAAATTTTCTGAGTGTGATCACCGTGCTGCAGTCACGTACGAAATACACACTGTTTTGGAGTAAAGGGACATGCTGTCTGCAACTTAGTCTTATTCCTTCTGAAAAATGTTCAGAGAAAGTCATAATAACGTGTGCGTGTGCACGTGCGTGCGTGTGCGGATACTCTCCCTCAGAGAGAAAGAGAAGACAAACGTGGCCAAAATGCTAACAGCTGACCAATCCACGGGGATGGTATACGAGAGTTCTCTGTCCTTTACTGAAACTTTCTGCAGGTTTGAGATTGTTTCAAAGCAAAAAGTTTTTAAAAAACGAAAAATTCATCCCTGATGTCCACTGTGTGGCCAAGAAACCGGCGAGCTCCCAAGGGCACTGGGATGAACCAGCCCACCCCGACAGGCCTCGGTGAGGAGCTGCTGTGCGACACCCCGCTCCCGCAGAAGCCCGTGGCTGAGGAGGGGGCCCAGCCACTCTGCACCCTCCGAGGCCACAGCCAGGGCCCTGCTCACCACCTCCATCTCCTCTCTCCTCAGACCCAGGGGCCCTCCAGCCCCTCCCACAGGGCTGCTGACTGTCAAAGCCATCACTGAACACAGCCAGGCGAGGCTCAGAAGCGGATTCTCTCCCCGCCCCCATCCTCGGAGGGAGTGAGCCTGGGCGACCCCCAGAGAAAGGAATACCTTTCCATTTAAGGTCTGGAAGTGCTCTTCCACCGGTCTCAGAACATAGGACTCGAACTGACACGCAGACTGAACACTGCTGGACAGGCTTCCTTTGCAGGGTACCAACACCTGGAAAAGAAGAAGTGGGGTGAATGCTAGAGAGATGTATCGTCCACAACAGGATGTATCCAAAGATGCCCCAGCTGGAACTACTGTGGGGACCCGCCAGCAGAGAGAATGCCTGGGGTCACTCACCACAATGGCAGCAGCTGGGGCCAGCTGAGTTAATCTGTCGTGGTTGTGATGGAAGCTGCCGGTCTCCACCCCGGCAGAGGGAGGCGGCACACGGCCTCCTCCGTCTCAGAGCTGCAGAGGGGCGGGCTCGTTCCCACACCTGCTGGGCCCCCGCCACTAACCCCAGGAGCCCCGGTCTATTCTCAAGGGCTCAGGAACGATTCCAGATGACACAGGAATAGTTTGGAAAGTACGGAGAAGTAAAACTAAAAAGTCACACGTGACCCCACCACCTGAATGACAACCCTGCACTTTGAAGACAGTTTCCTCCCCACATTTTCCTGTTGTTGTTTTAGGCTACCTGTGATCACAGTCTGTAATACCAGCCACAGGAACAAGTCTCCTACTGCAGGCTGCCACCCTCACCAGGATCTCTCAGGTGCCAGCCTCTCTCACTGGAGCAGGCTCCATCTGAAACGTGAATTTTGGTCCAGGCATGGCCGCCACGCTGACCAGGCACCAGCTTCCCAGCTCAATGCAGTGGTGGTGGGAGACGGACTCTCATGCCACCTTCTGCCCTGGCAACCACGTGCAGACCCGCGCTCGGTTCAGGGACTCATGTCTAAGAGGAATCTCCCAGACTCGAGCGCACCTGGCAGGAAGATGACCACGGCGGCCAAGTCCCTCACAGCCCCATCTCCTAAGCAGCCCAGCACAAAGCAAATGGCTTCCACACTGTCCCCACCATACAGACAAGGAAACCGAGGCTCAAGGGAGTGAAGTAACTTGTCCAGGGTCACACAGCCAGTGAACTCCTGCCACCTTCCTGACCACTGCGCCGTCCTGCTGCCTCCTGGAGCCACGGTGGAAGCACAGCCCCACGCCCGCTGGAGTTCCTCTGCAAAGACTGCGTGAAACTCTGGGCCTTCGAGAGCAGCAGCTGGCATGAGCTTCCTCAGGCAGGGCAGAAAGAGCTGCACGGCCTCTCTCCCCACGGAGGGACAAGCCAAGTCCTCACTGCAGGGAAGGGAGGCCCTGCGGCTGGGAGAACACAAGCCTGGCTGTGAAGCGGCCTTGCTCCTCCCCAATCAAGACTGGATCCGGCCAAGATCTGGACTCGACTCCTGATCTCAGGAAACACCACAGGGGACCATGCGAAACACCACAGGGCTGCACCTGGCAGAAGCCCGAAGGCAGGAGCACCGGGATCAATGACACGGATAGGAAAGGAAGAAAATGCAGAAGGGGAGACAGAGCCAAAGGAAACCTAAGGCTGCGGGGATGGTCTCACAGGTTCACACACGTCGAGGCTGACCAAAGTCCCCACACTCAGCACAGGCAGGCCATGAGCCACGGTGCAGCTCAGTAAAGTGGGGAGGAAAAGAGACTTAAAAGACTTCTCAACCCAGTACACTGTGTGGATCTCCTCTGGACCCTATTTGAACAGACCAACTGTGAAACAAACCAACAAATAAATTATCAGATGACTCGGGAAATTGGAACAGTGACTAGATATTTGACAAAACTGAAGAATTATTGAGGAATTTTTTAGCTGTGATAATGAGATTGTTGTTACATTTTTTAAGAGAGTCCTTATCGTTTAAAAATACACTCCTTACACCACTCGTCAGCCATGCTGTGGCAGCTGCCCACATGCAAAACAGAGGAAGGTCAGCACACACGTTAGCTCAGGGGGAATCTTCCTCAGTTAAAAAAAAACAGAAAAAACCCACTCCTAAATATTTAGAGATGAAATCGTATGACAACCTTATATAAATTTCTGGGATTTGTTTCAAAATAATCCAGTGGCTGAGGATGGAGGGCAGGAAGGGGTAGAAATGAGACGTGACTGGCCATTGAACTGAGCACAGTTGAAGCTGGGTGATGGGTGCATGGGGCTCATTATACTATTCCTACTTTTTTATGTTTGAAATTAAACGTAATAATTTTAAAATTTTAATAAAAGCAAAACTTAAAATAAAGAAGGAAAATGAAGGCCCTCAGGTACTAGCCTCAGGGCTCCCAGGAGGACTAACGGCAGCATGGAGCACAGAGAGAAAGAGGGTGCTGTCACCTGAGAGTGGCCACAGGCAAGGGACTGGCACGAACGGACCTAGGGGACGTCTAATGCCCAAACTCAGAGAGGCCACGAGATGGCCCCACTGCCGCTTTATGGATGGAGGAGTCATACAGCCCCACAAGAGGAAGGGAACTTCGGAGACCTCCACCCCAAGTGTGACTGCAGTGTTTACCTGGAAGCATGCTCCTTCTCCACCTCCCTAACTCGAACAAAGCAAGACCTGCTCCTGCTGCACTGCATCCCCATTACCGAACACATCACTCAGCATACAGGAGGTGCACAGTCAACATTCGCTGAGCAGAGAGGGAGCCCTCCAACTTCAAGGACCCCCAGTTTTCAGGCAGGCCATGCTGGCCAGAGCATTTCACCGCAAGCAGAAGCCAGTGGCTGGCTCTCTCCGGCTCCATCCGTCTCCACCAGAGTCCTGCTCGGGCAGAGGAGGAGGCGGGACAGGAGGAGGGGGCAGAGCAGCTCTGAAGCTGCCCTGGGAGCTGGGGTCACGTGCCCAGGGGCTCCAAGAGAGCGCTTCAGACAAGGTCTGGAGTAGACATCATGAAGTTTCAACAGCCTATGTGGGATACACATAGTTTACAATTAACAAGTAGACCCTAAGGTGGGGACCTACTTATTGCAAAGATTAACAATACAACTTTTTATTCTAGCCCTTTTGTGAAGAATTTTTAAAATAACGGTAATTAAAGACAAGACAGTAGAATAAAAGCAGGAATCAGCATCCGTGCCACCTACTCCAGGGTGCCCTCCTGACTCCTCCCTAGGCTGGGTTAGGCATTCCTCCGGAGCCTGTGATGACTTCTGTCCTCACACACATTCCTCTGTCCTGCAAACAGCCTGCTTCTGGAGTTCCCTGAAGGCACGCCGTGTTCCCCACTCATCCGTGTAACCCTGGAGCCCAGCACAGGGCCTGGCACACAGGAGACGCTCAGTGAATGTTTGTTGGATGGATCCATCCTGAATGAATCCTGAGAACTGGAATATGGCCCTCCATGCCCTTAGTGGGGCTGTCCGGGTATTTTACTGGAAAGTCAGTTCTTTGGAACTTGGAAGACATGCTGCTAGATTCCCAGGCTAGCCCTCAAAAGCCTGCATACCCCATAATTAAAGGACCGCAATGAAAGGACCAAATTTAATCTCCCCCTGGGAAACCTGGAGGACTTTCCCCCGACGCCCCATGGACAAGAGCCCCAGGGATGCAGCAGGCCTGCCCAGCCTGCTCTGAGAAGCCACAGTGCCTAATTAGCCAGACAGTTGGAAGAACAGAGCGCGACTATGAGAAGCAGTGCGTGGGCGTCACGGGCCTCTGGGATTGGAATCCGGGGAACATGGGGAACGAGCTTCCACTGCCAGTCAGAGAGCAGGTGACGGCTGGAGGCACCTGGCCAGACGCAGAGGCATCCCCATCAAAGGAGGGCTTGGGAAGGCAGGGAGACTCAGGAGGAGGTGGGGCAGCAGTCAAGCTGTACCCTCAGCTGCCACACACACCATCACGCGAGGACAAGGTAGCCCACAAGCTTGGCGTGCAGGCAGAGATCTGAGAGGCCGTTAACTCTGGGGGACACACATGTTTAAAAGTGGTGATTTCACATTTTTACAGCCCAATAAAGGACTCTCATCCCCAAGGCAGATTCAAGGGCGGCCAAACGTGGCCCAGCGTCCAAGGCCCATGGAAAGAAATTTGGCATCTACCTGCTGAGGCCACAAGGATCCCATAGAGGTAGCAGAAAGGATAAGAGCTCTTCTAGAAGCAGTAGAATACTCTATCATTCAACCAACACTACTACGGATCAGACAGGAATGAGGCAGTGCTCCCGTCACACGGCCAACAGGGGGCAGGAGCCAGCCAGCGACATCTGACCGGGCTGAGAGGACAGCACAACCAGCTCCTTCTCGCTGCTGACTTCTGCAGAGAAGTTGGCCTCGCTGATTCAGAGTCCACCGAACAAGCCCGAGCAAGGCCAGAAATTCAGGGCTGCTGAATGTGGGCCCCAAGCAGCTCCTCGTGGCTCCTGCGGATCTCAGCAGGGGCTGAGTAAGGGGCCTAGGGTACCACTGGGAGCTCGGGATGGACAGTTTAAGAAGAACCTCCCATTCCTCGGTGTACCCGAAAGGAAGGTGACCACGCTGCCACAGTTCTTTCTCAAACTTCCCCTTCCGCTAACGTGAGCTCGAGTGGGACTCTGCTACTCGCAGCTGGAAAAGCACCCACTGGGTGATAGGAGCCGTGGAAAGGACTGGCAACAGTGGTGAGCAAGACAGACAGGCCCCACGGAGCTCCCCGAGAAGTGACAGAACTCACTCCACAGTGCGGCATTTTCAAAAAGCAAGAGAAGGTGACATATGACAACACATTCCTACCTAGATGGTATTCAAAAAACATCACAGAACAAAGATGGCAAGGACATATTTCTCAAATCAGGTCAGGCCCGCCAGTTAACATGACCGTGTGCATCCTATTCTTTTTCTCTGTGACACTTAACATTACACATTCACCCAGAGTGCGATCACCTCTCCCACTAGAATGTCAGCTCCGTGAGGGTAAAGACGGAGATGTATATTCATATTCTTTGCTGAATCCCCAGCATCAGACAGTGCCCTGCCTGGGGTCACATTTAGTAACCGTGTGAAGTGAATCACTGACAATGAATGTCTTTGGTGAGCTTTACGAGATTTTCCTTTTCTTCTTTGGAAACAGCTGTACTTTCTAATTTTTTCATAATGAACTTTATGACTTCTAAAATCCAAAGTAAAAAAAAAATTCTGGGAGGGGCCAGCCCGGTGGCGCAGTGGTTAGCTGCACACATTCTGCTTCGGTGGCCCAGGGTTCGCTGGTTCAGATCCCAGGTGCGGACATGGCATCGTTTGGCAAGCCATGCTGTAGTAGGCGTCCTGTCCCACGTATAAAGTAGAGGAAGATGGGCACGGATGTTAGCTCAGGGCCGCGCTTCCTCAGCAAAAAGAAAAGGATTGGCAGCAGATGTTAGCTCAAGGCTAACCTTCCTCAAAAAGAAAAAAAATTCTGGGAAAAATATATGAATCACAAAGCCAATCATAAAAATTGGAAGGGACTTTAAGAAACCAGGCTCCTGATGGCAGAGGGATGGACTGGGTGAGGTGAAAGCCAGTTCCAGTTTCCAGAGGCAGCTGAGAACCTGAAGCTAACAACGTGAGCTGACTTCTCCTTTGGCTCAAATCCTCGGCCACCAGACTTCGCTGAGTAAAGTCACACCATTCGGTAAGAGAAGCGGGGACACAGCGTGAGAAGAGGACAAGACACAAAAGGAAGACAGAGGACTCCTCAAGCAGAAGCCAGAGGCGGACGGCACAGAGGCGCCCAGCACACTGTGTCTTGTGGTGCTGTGCAAGTAAGATGCCTACCAACATTACCCACTGGGACCTGGAAAGACCTGCCAGGCGGGGCCTGCCCTCCCTCCAGGCAGCAGGTACCCAGCGCCAGGCCACCGTCTCTCTCACATGCTTCTCTCATTCCTGTTCCCCGGCTGCCCCTGTGGGCTCTTGAGGTTGTGGCCTCTATTACATAAGTTCTTTCACCACAGCTCTTCCCCTTTAGGAAATGGCTTTGAAAGCAACATACAAACGTGCTCCGACGTTCCCTTATTCTCCGGGAGTGAGCACCCACCTCACAGACGACGGCTCGTGAGGCCCTAAGGAGGAAGATGATTTTTGCCTCAAGAAGCCCTCACCGTCAACATGGAAACAGAAGAAACAGAGGTGAATACTGTGAGACCAGTGTCAACAGGGCTGAGAGGTCAGAGAAAGGATTACACCCTGGGCCAGGGCGGTCCCAGGAGGCTTCCTGGAGGAAGCAGCTCACGGTGGTCCCTCCGCTCATCCACATACAGAGCGTGTCTGAGGCTTCTTACACTGAACAGTCTGACACTGACTCCCTCTGAACTTATTCTGCTCTGAAGTCCACCATACTTCCAGCCTCGTCAGCACCGCTCGGTCCATGCCTAAAGGAGAAGGACAACCCTCGGGATCCATGTACTTACAATGCCATGGATTTGGGCCACCTTGCTGCACAAGTCAGGACGCCACTTCTGAAGAGCCAGATAGAAAGGATTTTTCATGAGATCTTCATCATACAGAGCCATATGGACTTCAGATGGGACAAAGTGAATCTCCTGGGACAAGGGAGGAAAAAGCAGTAAATGACCACTTTCGCATTTATATAACACATAAAGGTCTTGATCTGGCAATTTCTAAAAAGCATCCCCGACTCGTATTACTCTACTCTACAGACTGAACACTCCATCAGGAATTACCGAAGATAACCCACCAATTCCAAGACGTCCTTTTTCTGATTCAATGTACAAATCATGTGCAGAAAATCTTCTTGAACTCCAAGTCATTGCAACAGTAAAAATGGCTACTTTTAGAAGAACCTACAGGGCCAAAATTATGACCTTTTAAAGATATGCACATATTTTTAATGAAATATTTTAAGCATACAGAAAAGTAGAGAGTTAATTATGCAAACCCACCGCCCAGAATTAACAAATCTTAACACTTTGCCACCTTTGCCTCAGATTTTCTGTAGGAAATAGAGTAGAGTAGACTGGAATCCCCCTGTGCGCCCCCGACCCCATCCTCTCCTCCCTTCAGAGGCAACCACTCTCCTGAAGTTGCTGTACATCCGTCTTGCCTATGTTTCTAGTCCTTTAACACTAACGTCCTCATAAATAACATAAAATATTGATTTACAGGCATGAAAATGTACCTAAATGGTACCACAATATAAGTATTCTGGGACATAGCCTTTTCCTTTTTTTTTTTAAGAAATTTTTTTTTTTCTGCAGGGAAATATTCACCCTGAGCTAACATCTGTTGCCAATCTTCCTCTTTTTTTTTGCCCCCATCCCCAGAGCCCAGTACATAGTTGTATATTCTAGTTGTAAGTCCTTCTAGTTCTTCTACATGAGCCACAGCCACAGCATGGCTACTCACAGACGAGTGGTGTGGTTCTGTGCCTGGGACCTGAACCTGGGCTGTCCAGGCAGAGCGTGCCAAACTTTAACCATTAGGCCATCAGGACTGGCTCTGGAGCATACCCTTTTCAATCAACATGTTTTCAAGTTCTATCCATACTGATCCATACAGCTCTCATTCATTCTCTAATGTCTACTGTGCAGTGTACTAAGTGAACATGACACAATTTATTCATCTAATATCCCACGTTTAAGTTGCTCCCACATCTTCAGCGTTACAAACAATGCTGGAATGAACAGTCCTGTACCCTTCCGTGTTCATTGAGCACGTTATCTAGGGATGTCCCTAAGAGAGGCACTAAGGAGCATCCATCTGCACCGTCACTGGATGCTGACAACGCTGGACCACTTTCTACCTCCATGAAAAGCGCATGAGCATTTCCCTTCCTCACATCACATCCTAGCCACCACTCCTCAGCACTGTCACATCATCTCACTTCTGCCAGTCTGTGAGCATAAAATAGTACTTTGCTGTCTTTTTCATTTCTCTAATGAAATTAATCATTTCCTTATGTTCAGAAACTACCTTATCATCTTTTGCCCACTTTTCTAATGAGTTGTTGGCCTTTTTCTTATGATTTAGAGTTCTTTACATATCTGGATACTAAAAGATGTTGTAAATATCTTCTCCCAATCTGTGACTTGTCTTTTCATTTTTTCAAATGTCTGTTTTCAGAAATAGAAATGTTTGATTTTAATGTAGTTGAACTTGTCAATCTTTGCCTTAATGGTCAATGTTTTTTGGATCTTAGGAAACCCTATTATCTGGCATGCCCCTTTGCAAAGTGACTTCACCATTCCCACTATCAGAATTCACCACCCCTTGAATCTGAGCCAGCCCTGTCATTTGCTTTAACCAACCAACCGAGAGAACTGATGCTCTGTGACTTCTGAGTCTCAGCCCCAAGAGGCCTTGCAGGTCTGATTCTCTTGAGAGTGGCACCCTGAGACCACCGTGCTATGAAGAAGCCCCCGGGATGAAAGACCACAGGGAAAGAGAGAGGCCCAGGCGCTCCAATGAGCACAGTCACCCCGCCCGCTGAATGCAGCCACGTGAGTGAGTTCAGGTGACACTAGCAGAAGAACCACCCTGCCAGCCCACAGAATACTAGGAAATAATAAATTGCGGCAGTTTCAAGCCATAAGATTTGGACTGGTTTGGTATGCAGCAAAGGGAGCTACCTAAAACCACATCCTTTCCAACTCCAAGGCCATAAAAATAGTCCCTATAATTTGTAAGAATCTTCAAGTTTTTCATTTTCGGTCTCTGATTCCTCTTTATTTTTATATATACAACAAACTGAGCACCCAATTTTGTTCCACATGGTAAGCTGTCTTAGCCTGTTCAGGCGGCTATAACAAAATACCACAGAGTGGGCGGCTTAAACAACACTTATTTCCCATAGCTCTGGAGGCGGGCAAGTCCAAGATCAAGATGCCAACAGATGTGGTTCTTGGTGAGGGCCCACTTCCTGGGCAGTAGACAGCCATGTTCTCGCTGTATCCTCACGTGGCAGAGAGAGAGTTCTCCAGCCTCTTCCTCTTTTTATAAGGGCATGAATTCCATCACGAGGGCCCCCCTCCTCATGACCTAATCGAACCCCAATTAGATCCCAAAGCCCCACCTCTAAATATCATTACAGGGAAGGATTAGAGCCTCCACATAAGAATTCTAGGGGGGACACAAACATTCAGTCCACAGCATAAGCCAACCGTCCCATCATCATCTTCTGAATGTCTATCCCTTCACACAGGCTGACAGTGCTCCCCGGGTCATACTCCAAGTTTCCATATGTTTGGCCTGTTTCTGGGCTCTACTCTGTTTCAATGGTCTAGACCAGTGCCATCTAACAGATATCTGTGACAAATGTAATTACATATACATTATGCATAATTACATATGTGATTTTAAGTTTTCTAGTAGCCGCATTAAAAAAGAAACAGGTGAGATTAATTTTAATAATATATTTTATTTATCCTAATATATCCAAAGTATTATATTTTCAACATGTGATCACTATTTAAAAATTACTACTGACATATCTTACATTCTTTTTTACTCCTACCAGGTCTTCAAAATCTGGTGTGTATTTTACATTCACAGCACTTCTCAATTCATACTAGCCATATTTCAAGTGCTTAATAGCCACATGAGACTAGTGGCTATTATACCGGAGAGCAGGGCTAGACCATATTATTTTCCATGACTATATCTTCATAATAAGCCTTGCTAACTCACAGAAAAAGGCCTCCTTCCTTGTTCTCGAAAACTGTCTGGTTATTCCTAATTCTTTACAATGTCACATGAATTAGAATCAGCTTATTAATTCCATGAAAAATCCTGTTGAGATTTTTATTGAAACTGCACTAAATTTATGGACTGGAGAGTCAACATCTTTATAATAATGAATCTAATCATCCATGAATATGGTACGTCTTTCCATGGATGTCTTCTTCTATGTCCTCCAATTAAATTTTTTCCATAAATATCACAGATCATATACAACTTTTATTAGATATTATTTATATATTCTGTATAGATTTGCTCCTGTTGTGAATGGGGCCTCCATTGCCCCTGCTCCCCTTACCACACATCAGTGTGGTTTTACTGAGTTATGACTCTCTGAAGGCTCGGACAGCATTTTTTTTAGCAATAAAGTATTATTTATTAAGGTATGTACATTGTGTTTTTAGACATAATGCTATCGAATACTAAATAGACCACAGTATAGTGTAAACATAATTTTTATCTGCACTAGAAAACCAAAAAGTTCATGTGACTTGCTTTATTGGGATATTTGCTTTATTACAGTGGTTTGGCACTGAACCTGCAACATCTGAGGTGTGCCTGTATGAAAAATGGGCACAGAAAAGGAATTAGAGTTCTAGCCATGTCATTCCACCTCTCTGAGCCTCCATCTCAGTCTGTGCAATGGAGAATATGAGTACCTGTCTTGCAGGAGGATTCCCAGTTACATGCCACCTACACTATTTTTGCCACACTGCATACCAAGGTACCACCACTTACTGCTGGCCCACACGGTGCCTTTGTGAGAATTAGAAAAAGGCACTTCATCTTCCCAGCACCACAGTCCTGTGCCAGGGCACATGGCTTGGTAAGCAGCTCATAGGCTGTATCAGCCTGTTTGCCAACACCTCCCCTCCCTTGGGGCAGGGCACCTGTGCAATGAATAACCTGCGCAACTGTACACAATGGCTCTATTGCTAGCGTCTGACCTTTTCTTTTAAACACCTACTCCCTTCTAAAATGTATTTTAAAAAGAACCCTATTACTACTTTAAATGGAAAAACAGCATCACTTCCCATAAAGAGAAGATAATCTTAAAATTAAAAATCATAAAAACATTTGACATTATTTAGAATCTTGCTAGATACCATTGCCTGCCAAAGGTTCTGAGCTTGAGCCTGAGGCCTCTTCTCTTCATTAAAAAGAGAAAATTCTCAACTATTAATGACTACCAAGTAAACTCATCCTTGATAGAATCAGATGAACAAAATATGAGTGAAAAATTGAATTACTTTTTCACTATTTAATGATATTCCAAAATGCCTCTTTGGGGAAACACCAGAACAGTATGGATAAGGGCACTATAAATTCTACCCCTTATGGCTAATGATAAAGACAGCCACCATTCAAGAGCACCATTGGTCCAGGCACTGTGATAACTTCTATACATCCTCATCCCATTTGAATGCTCATGATAACTATAGGTAACTAACTATAACTAACGCTCACAATAACTATAGGGATCATTAGCCCCTTTTCACAGATGAAGAAACTGAGGCTCAGATGGCCAACTCGAGGTTACACAGACGTCAGAATTTATTCTAACACCCATCCCTTTAACCACTACACCCATCATGTAAAATAAATACACCTGGATTAGGGGTTATCTCATGAGCCACAGAGGCCCAGACTCTATACTTCACTTCCCCCAAAGGAAAAGTCCCCATGGCAGACAGCCACACAGAATTCCCTGAGCCTGGCCTGGCCGGAGCTGTCTGGGCTGCGGCCCCCCTGGGGACTGCCTAAAGGAAGCCCCTCAGCTCGGCAGATCCTCTTAGGGCAAAGATCCCAGCAGGAAAATGGCTCCGGATAATCCCTGCCTGGACCCCAGAGACAGCTCGGCAACAATTCAGAGATGTGAATTGTTGAATTCAATTACGACCGGAGCCCAGATAATCCTTTTATGAGCCCGCACCACAACAAGTGGATAATGTGATTTTGCTGGGACAGAGTCACAAGAAAACAAAATTCTTCCTGGTTCCTGACATAGCCGGTTCTACATGGCAGAGCGTAAAAGTAAAGATGCCTGGGCCAAAAAATACACGACAAACAGGACGAGATATGGTCAGATTAAAGCTGGGAAGGGACACTCCTTCTGCTCCTCAGGCAAGACGCTGGCCGAGCACCAACACCTCTGCCCCCAAGATGGAGGTACTAACAACCTAGCTGGGAGGCAAGGAATGGGCACCAGAAGAGTAAAACAAATCTAGAACAGTGCTGGGAAAGGGAAGGACCAGATAGAGAAGGGAGCAGCAGGGAAGGCAAGAAGGTGGGCAGTGCGGGAGGGATCCCTGGCAGGGACCAGAGCAGGGCCAGAGGTTCAGGAGGCAGGAACAGAAAACCTAAAGGTAAACTTTTTTGACGGGATGAGAAGATGAGTCCAGGGAAATAATAAGAAGCCAAACAGAGAGGGTCAGAGAGGGAAGGCCCTGAATGCCACATCAAAACATTCCATTCAAATGCGTCAACTGTGTCAGCACGCAAGACCCCTAGCAAGCATTGCTGATGAATGGAACAGAGCTTGCTGTTTTTCAGTCCCAAGTCACCTGCTTTCTCTTGGACAGCAGTCCTCCAATGACTGAACCCTCTGTCCAGGAGCAGGGCTTCAAAGAGCTCTGTCCAGCACTGCTCTCAACCTTTCTATCCAGTGTTAAAAATATATAATAATCGCATACTATCCGGTGCTTAATGCCAGAGTTGAACTCTCTGGGGTACACAGATATTAAACATGCATAAATATTTATATATATACAAATAATATAGGGGTACATGCTTAAAAGTAATTTAATATCCTGACAAGTTTACTTGTAAGAATTTTATATTTGAAAAATAACATGCAAAGTAAACTGACTTTTCCTTGTAAAAATGGAAAGACGAGTGAACTCTCTCATAAAACTCCTTTAAGAAAAAGTTCCACCTCTACCTAAGCTTAAATGATGGAGTGATTTACTGAAAATCCAGTGAAGCTAGTGAGAGATACCAAATGCCCCTGAACATGAGTTATCTGAGGTTACTCTCTGAGCAGGAGAGCCAGGCGAGGCCTCAAACCAGTATCGGGCGTTTCAGGAGACAGTGTGGACACTCGTGGTTTTGTGGTCTTCAACCGTCCTGCCAGCCCGGATGAGTCTGAGCGGTCAGGGACCATCTGGTGACAGCATCCAGGCTGGCTCTGCAGAATCCAGCACAGGAAAGTCTGCGCCGTGCAGAGACGCGCTCCCTGCCGAAACCTGACTGCTGTGGCCGCTCCCCATTCCAGGGCCCTGACCCACGACCCTGACCAGGTATATTTTCCAACTGATGAGCAATATTCTCCAGCTGATTTAATTTGTAATTCAGAAGGAAAAGGCAAAAAGGGAAAACTTTCTATTTATCTATGTGTAATACCAAACGGAAGCAATCTGATGACATAATGTATGGTATTACAGTCACGTGTGTCCTCTGGCCTGTGTTGTCTATGGATCCTGTCCATATTTTTCTCAAAGCTCTTCCTCAAAGCACGCAGACCGCCCCGGCCACCTGGGTCACTGTAAGTAACCAGTAACTATGCATCCACTTGAACAAAATGACAGCCGGGGGTCAGAGGAGGCTCGAGTTCCCAGAGAGGGATCATCTCTCACAGGAGCTGGAAATCCACTGGCCTTATCTAGGGGAGGTGATGGGCTGGCTGCAAGCAGCCATGCAGGCACCAGCACAAAGCCAGGAACAGAGTGCCAGCTCAACACAGCGACAGCTGGAATGTGGAGGGTCACGGAGGGAGAGAAGGGCTCAGGGCTGGAAGAGGGGTGTGACCCCTGGGAGAGGAGGAAAGTGTGAAGGAGCACAACTGTCCTCAGAAAGCCACTTCACGGCTCTGCTCCTGGAGTCGCAGGCAGAGCCACCAGCACCCATCTGCCTGCCAGCATCTTGGGCAGAAGAGCAGGAGCTCCACGGGCCACTTCCCAGTGTCTCTCAGGTGTGGAAGCAACTCCACGACAAAACAGGTCTGGGTTCCTCAGGTCCGAATCCTTGCTAGGTCTGTATCTAGCATCACAAGGTCACATTCCTCTGCTCCTCTAGGAGAGGATGAAGTCAGTGGACACCAACCTAATCCTGGCAATTCAGAAACAGGGGGAGAGCCGTGACACAAACACTAACAGCACACAGACGTGTGCACGACAAGCATCCAGCAGCTGCCCTCACAGGGCAACACAGTCCAAAACTCACAAGGAGGCACAGTCAAGACCTCGACCTCAGCCCTATGCAGACACTACTGCTCACTCCCCCAGCAACCCTGTGAGGCAGGATTATTTCAGGTGACAAGCCGAGGTGGACAGAGCTCACCCAAGGCATCTACCAACTTTAGAGCCCCAACTGCTTTCCTGCCACTAAGGCTCTTCAGAAGTATGTTTCTGCTCCCGTCCTGCACTTCCTCCTCCGAGGCCTAAGGGCTCTGCCTTCCAGATCTCACCCGAAGCTGTCAGCGAAAGACAACGAAGCTATCTTTCCAACGCTGAGATCTGTAGAGGATTCTTCTGCGACCTCCCCCTCCACTCCCTACTAGAGGAATTCTCAACTTCTCTACTTGGCATCGCCGGCCTCTCACTTCTGGTCTCCCTCTGTTATCCCCAAAGCTCCCCAAAGAGATGGGTTCTCCCTCCTTTACACACTTCATCCTGAAAACTACTCTTCCCCCGTCAAGGCCCCCTTTCGGCCGGGGAGCAGCTGAGACCCTTCACTGAAGAGAATGGCCAAGGCCCAGTGCGTCCAAGCCCTGGCCACAGCCGGCCGCCTAAAGGATGCACCTATGGGCAGTCCAATTTCAACGAAGAGAACTGAACAGACCCAGAGTCCGGAACATCTCCTGGTGCTTAAGAGTTTTCCTGGAGTAATCTTCACCCAGCAGGACCAGGAGACCCCGCCCCGCGAGAGGCAGGCAGGCAGGCAGGTGGGGATTCCCTCCTCCCTCTCCCGCGCCTTCATCACCCCTAGGGACCACAAAAGCCCGGCCAGAGGCGCCGGACCCCCACCCACAGCCTCTCCTCCACCGGCCCGGCCAGGCCGCCCGCAAACCACGGAGGCCACTCAAGGCACAGCGACGGACCCGCCCACTGCCCCCAAGTCTCAGCTCCCGGGACCCCGGACCCGCAGACCAGTCCTGGAGCCGCGGAGGTCAGAGGGCGCATTCTTCGCCACCCCGACCCCAACGGACACGAGGGGCAGAGCGAGCCCGGCGGCAGGCGGGCCCCGCAGAGCGAGGACGCGGCAGTGCACCGGCGCGGGGCCAGGGGCTGGGGGGCCCGGGGCTGGGGGGTACCCGCCCAGCCTGGGGCGCCGGCGCGGAGAGGAAAGAGCCCCTCCCCCTTCCCGCTCCGGGGCCCCGCCCGGCCTCCGGGCCCCGCGGCGCAGCCGTCTCGCGGGAAGGCAGGCGCGGAGCAAGCGGGAGAGAGGACACTTACTTAAAAGGCTACATAGTTTCACTCCTTGCCCTTCCCTGAGCGGCGGCGACACCTCGCGGCCCCTAGGCTCACGCCTCAGAGCTCACGACCCCAGCGCGGCGGCTCTGCCCCACCGCCCACCCCTTACTCCGCCGTTGGGCGGAGCCGCGCCTCAAGGCCCCCGGTCAGCCCAATACGCGGCCGTCCTTGTCCGGAGTGACGTGTGCGCAGAGCAATCATTGAGCCCACCCAGCCGAGGGTGGGGCTCAGGCGGTGCACAGCGCTTCCTACTCGGGCTGGACCAGCCCGGAGCCGCCGACTGCGCGTGCCCGTGAAGGGAAGGGGCGGGGCCTAGAGCAGATCCGACACTCCGGGTGGGGTCCAAGCTAGCACGCTGGAACGCGGGCTCGACCCGGATGGGGAGACCCGGGGGCCGTCTGGCCCGGCGGGTCGCCTTTTGTTGCTCTCTTTAGAAGATGGAGGTGCCCATTTCTATGAGGCACACCACTCCTGTCGCTGGCAGGGTCTAGGAGTCAGGGTCCCTTTGTTCTACTCCTCAATTGTGTGGACGTCGCGTGACCTAGGCCCCCTTTTTTACCTGGGCCTCAGTTTCCCCATCCGTAATACAGAGGAGGGCTGGATCTGCCAAGCGCTAGTATTCCAGAACTTACAGAACTTACGTGGGGTGCGGAAGAGGGGGAGAAGGGGACCTACACGTGACCTCCCCTCGCGGGGCCCCGCCTATCCCTGGTCCAGGGGCTGGAAGCGCCCAGCAAGGCCGGGCGGGGGTGGGCGGATCCTAAGAAACGCGACCCAGCCGCCCTTGGCAGCGGCTAAGGCGGAGCGCGGCTCGGCGGCCGGCCAGCCCTGGCATTGGCACCAGAGGAGCATGGGGACCGCAAACCGGGCCTCGCACGGGACTACCGTGGAGGCGAGGGCCGTGCAGAGACTCGGCGTGTGACGTGGAGCGCCTCTGGGGAGGATGGACGAGGGGACGGGAGGCAGCTAACTGAGCTTCCTCTCTGCTCCCGGTCTGCGGAGGCGCACGTCGCGGGTCCCGAGCGGGCTCCGTCGACAGCAGCGGCAGCGCCGACCTAGTCTCGGGCCATGAGGAGCGCTCGGACCGCCCAGCCAGGGGCTGTCGTCGGGTCTGGCCGCGTCCTGCCGCGCTGAGGGCGTGAGGCCGAGAGGGGCGCAGGACGCCGGGCTGCGGCGGAGCGCACCGCCATGGCGAGGGAGGAGTGCAAGGCGCTGCTGGACGCGCTCAACAAGGCGACAGCATGCTACCACCACCTGGTGCTGACCGTCGGCAGTTCGGCGGATTCGCAGAACCTGCGGGAGGAGCTGCAGAAGACGCGCCAGAAGGCGCAGGAGCTGGCGGTGGCCGCCCGCGCCCAGCTGACGGCCGCGCTGCGCGACCGGGGCCTGGGCGCCGAGGAGCGCGCCGAGTTCGAGCGCCTTTGGGTGGCCTTCTCCGGCTGCCTGGACCTTCTGGAAGCCGACATGCGGCGGGCGCTGGCGCTGGGCACGGCGTTCCCGCTGCACGCGCCGCGGCGGCCGCTTGTGCACACGGGCGTGACGGGCGGTGCGGGGGGCATAGCGGCGCGCGCCCTGAGCGTCCGCAGCCTGCGGCACGAGGCGGAGCGCGACTTCGACGTGAACGACCTGCGCGAGCTGGAGCGGGAGGTCCTTCAGGTGGGCGAGATGATCCACGACATGGAGATGAAGGTCAACGTACCCCGCTGGACGGTGCAGGCGCGGCAGGCAGCGGGCGCCGAGCTCCTATCCAGCGCCGGCGCCTCTTCGGTGGGCGGCGTCTCCACAGAAGGGCGCAGGAGGCCCTGCGATCTGAGCAAGGCTCTGGCCGCCACGGTTTTCAGCGCTGTGCTGCTGGTGGCTGTGGCCCTAGCTGTGTGCGTGGCGAAGCTGAGCTGACCGAGACCCGACGGCTCACCAGAGCCACCACCTCCTCTCCAGGGGCACCCCTCCAGGAAAGACCGCAACCGGGATGGAAAGGGGATCTGGCATGTTTATGGGAAGCGGTTCTAAAACCCTGTGTGTGTACGTCTACACGCGTGTTTCAAGCACACATCTCCTTGGGGAGAACATGGTTTCCTCTTGCTGGCCGGAGAGGAGTTAATTTTTTGCGGGCCGCCGAGGCGTTACCGCTAATGTATGCAAGAGCTTTATCCCCTATTAATAGAAAACCGGCCACAGTGACCCCAGATTCCTCCGAGTTAATGGGTTACCGCATGTGCTGCTGGGGCGTTTCTTAGACAGGAAACAAATTGCAATAAGATGTAAGCAGTTTTTATTACCTTAATCCTTTGGGGCCTAAGTTTAGGAGAGTATGCAAATAGAAGTTCATCAAAGTGCTTTCCCTATGGCGCGTGATTGCGCTTTTTGGTGGATTTTATCCGTTAGTCACCAAAAGCGGCTAGAAGAGGTTTGGGGTCACGATCTCCCGCGCAGGGTCTGACTCTGCCTAGGAAACCAGAGAAGGGCTGGTGAACCTGCCCTCACGGGCTTGGATCCACTGCACACTCTTGCGCATTGAAATGGAGGGGTGCAAGCTTTGGAAAGAGATACATGCTGTTTAAACAGGCACTTTCTCCTTCGCTGGGGCTTATTTTTGTTCCAGAACTAGAGCAGTTTTTGATCCTCCGTTGGGGGAGGGCTGGGGAATCCTCTTTGGTGTCCTTAATCCTGTCTATCCCTTGGAATTTGCTTGCTGGCCAGTAGGAGAGCCGGCTTTGGAAGGGAGCTGCACAGCTCCCTGACCCCAACACCGCCTCCTGAGACGGTGAAGTGGCATCACTGGCCACAGAGGTTTTGAGCCAGTTAGCCCCGAGACTGGGTTAGAATGTAACAGCTTTAACTTGGAATTTAAGAAGCTTTTTAAAAACAATCATTTGAAAGAAAAAATCACGTAACCACATTGTGTACTCTCAAAGCTGGTTTTTTATGAAGGACATTTGGTCACGAATTCATACTTGCCAATAAGTCAAACATAGAAGTCTTTACTTATATACTTACATTACTAAATATACATCTGCATCTATTTTTAAAATCGATCTTCTGGAAGGCAGGAGGTCATGGCATAACCTACTGGAACCACAGGTGTAAATGACAGAAGTTAAGCGGCCGATGCTTCTTTTGGTCACTAAATAAGGAAATGGGTCCAGGCTGGAATTTACCAGAGAGGAGCCACCAGCTCCCACCTGTGGTCCAAAGAGATAATCATTGGGGAAGTAAGGCTGAGAAAACAAATGCATTTAACTCTAAAGAGAATCTGAAATAAAATCCAGAGACTTTGGTTTGGTTAAAAACTGACGAGGATTTTTTTCTTTCTTTTTTACCCCCGAAGTGAGAAAGGGGACCAGGAGGAGGGACCTGGCAGTTTTTCACAAGGGCAAGTTGGAGGGCCAAGGGGCAGAGACAAATAGCAGCAGGAGTGCTCAACCAGTCCTGAGGGCCCCACTCCCAGCCCAGCCCACTCCACTCCTCCTCAGCGCATAGACTCCAGTACCTGTAACAGTGGAAAGGTGGGATCTGTTTGTTTGTGTCTGTGATCATGGCTTTAAAGAGAGCCACAAGGTCAAAAATTTTACAACGATAACTAATAAAAAGAATTCCTTCTGCCTCATTCAGTCTGGGTGAATCTGAATAGGGGCCATGTCAAATTCTTTTGTACCTGCTGGCCCAGGGTAACTTCAGAGATGATATGGAAAGTTTTCTGACTCCTGTCTTCCTCCTCCCACACACAGCACAACATGGCATCTCTGTCTCCTTCCCCAAAGTCTCATCTCTCTCAGGTGAGAGGAAGCTGAGGCGTATGGTGACCCAGTGTTGGAAAATATCACTGAAAACCAAGCCCTAAATATATTCTGTTTCTAAGACCATGACTCTCTGTTCTTATCAAAGTGTTTTTGTTCATGGAAAAATAATTGTTCAGCAGAACTTATTAAAGAAACCACCCATGAGAAGTTGTGTAATCCGTAAAGCAATTGGGGCAAATTTCTTTGTTGTCACTTTTTCCACCCACTTGGCAAATCCTTGAGCATTTACTTATATGTGTAATCAGATGTGTACCTGATTCTGAGAGTCCTCTGCCAACTGAAATTAGTGATAAAATGTTGCAAAAAAAAGCTGGGGGCCGGCCCGATGGCGCCGCAGTTAAGTGCGCCTGTTCCACTTTGGCGGCCCAGGGTTCACCAGTTCGGATCCCGGGTGCTGACATGGCACCGCTTGGCAAGCTGTGCTGTGGTAGGCATTCCACATGTAAAGTACAGGAAGATGGGCACAGATGTTAGCTCAGGACCAGTCTTCCTCAGCAAAAAGAGGAGGATTGGCAGCCAATGCTAGCTCAGGGCTAATCTTCCTCAAAAAAAAAAAAAAGCTGAATTATAATACATATTTATCCCATGGACCTGTTAACCTAGACAACTCTTTCACCTTGAAGATTTTAAGCATTCGTAATATTTGGCATTATTTGGAGTTACAACATTGCCTAATAGAACTTTTGCTGTATAATGCAAGCAAATCACTTTCTGCTTGAGCATCAGGCTGCTCTCTCTCTCTCTACTCTCATTTCTATATATAATTCAAGAGATTGCTTTCTGACCAAAGCCTGATTCAATTTAGATGTTTGATATTAAAGTCATTAATTTTCTAAAATCATTTAGTATAATCTTATGCTATGATACAAGTGATAGAAAAAGACAAAAAGGCAAAGTGTTTAATATAGGGCATATCTGATGAGGTCAATGTTAAAGTCTGTGGTAGAGAACATCTGCTTGCTCAAATTAAAGACACAGTAAAGGGCTAGATGTTTAGTTCCAAAGTTAAATACTGTTATGAATCTCTTGTAAAATTAAATATCTGAAAAGAGAAGACATCCTGGGCTTCTCTTTTGGGAAAACAGTACTGCTTTATCTGATATGAAGAAGACAAGAACTTGGAATGTCATGGCACTTAGCATGGGAACTTTGACCCATTGCTATTAGTAAAACAACAACAACAAACACCTAATAATGTTTGGAGAAAAAAAAAATGATGCCTGGCAAACTCTTTTTTCTGTGCTGTAAGAACTTCTGCTATTCAATGCTGAAAGGGAAAGTACTTTTGGTAAATAAAATTAGAGCATAAACTTCCTGATTTACCTAAGGTTTACAGTAAGCTGCATGAGCTATGTGCAATGGTGAAGGACTGAACAGTAGCTTTGGTTAAAGAGAGTTGTGGGTCACACGAGGACTCTGACAATGCTGCATTTTCCTTTTCAACGTGCACACTGATACATTTTTAGCTACTTGGTTTCTTTTCAGAATGTAGTTCTCTGTTCTGTAAATGCTTGTTAAGAATTTGAGCCCCAAAGTGTGAGCCTGTATGTCAGCCTGAGAAATAAAGGGCTGTAGGACTCGCCTCTGCGTTCCTTTGGGGAGTGCCTCCTCCTTCAAGGCCAGACCAGCTGTGCTGGCTGGGGGCTCTACCTCTCTCTCCAAGTACCTCAGACAAGTCACTGACCTCCCAGTGCCTCGCCTCCCTCATTGGTGAAATGGGGGGGTTCCTGACTGATTAACTCACAGGTCCCGTCCACAGCTTAAAACATTTAACAATCCAATTAAACAAGAAAGGGTTATTTTGTGTGTTTGGATTTTTTGGGTTCTTGTTGGTTTTGGTACATACTGAAATGGAATCTTACACTTTGGTGGTTATTGTCTAAAATTAGTCTGTTGGTAAAATTCCATGTGAATTTTAAAAATCAAGATGAATTAAGCTTACTGTGAATTTAGTCCATATCAGAATTAGTGGATGGACTTAAAAGCAAATTTGTGTAAATGCTGCTTATTTATAGTATTTAAATTAGATTAGGAATTTAAATTCAGACTCTATGTCTGAGTCCAGGAAAGCCTAGCATTTATTAAACAGTTTGTTTTACCCAGGAATCGGGATACGTAAAGTGACTCTAGTGAATTACAGATTTGAAACCGTGTCGTTTGTCATGGAGGCTGGGAGAATCCTATTTTGGAAGTAACCTGGTGCCCTCAGAACTGCCTGCTATTGGGAAACTAGCCCAGCATGGGGTGCTTTGTAGGTGGAATCATTTCCAAGGTGGAATTAAAGGTTTCACGTCTACTGTTTGAATGACGCTTCTAACTAAAACTATTAATCAGGAAAAACTTAAAGACAACATGCAGCATTTATAACTTAGTCGGAAAAGGCACCTTCAAATGACTCAGCTATCAACTGTTGTGATTTTTTAAAAAATATCCTTAATCTTCTTCATGCACCTTTGAATTGAAGTGAATGTCCTGATCAACATATTTACCCTTCAGAGATTTCATTACATAAAGAGATGTTCAGAAATACCCTAGGATTATAAATCTCCAAGTGCTTTTCTACAATACGATTATACTCATCTTTTAATGCAGGGTGGAATCCGGGAAGCATAGTAGGTTTCCACATGAACGGTCTTTGGCTGTAAACACAGGTCAAAGTCATATTCAAATACTGTTTCTTTGGCTCTCAGAAACTGATCAAAGGTGCAGGAACTGACCACATGCCACAGCCCTGTGTCCATGAAGACAAGATGGATTCCTGGAAACGCATTCCTCTCTTTCATTTACTTATTTTCATCTCATTCCACGGAGGATTCTGGGTGTTTTCATTGCAGTACTATGACATCTTGGGCATCCTTGTTCTTTGGTGTTTAGCTTTAGAATTTTATAACCATAACAGTTATATGATAAATGTAAATAAGCCAAATGAGAGCTCCTGTTGGCAAAATGATTTTGGACAGTGCTTTTAATATGCTGTTGCCAGAAAACAAAGTTGAATGTCCCCTGCCTATATGTATGTATTAGGCATGTACAGAAGAGCTACAAGGAAATATAAAGAAATCAAAATACTTGTTAAGGTTGTGGGATTATGAATGGTGTTTTTTCAGTATTTTTATGTTATCATATTGTTTTTACAATAAAATTTTGAATGCTCTTATTGTCTAAAAAATGTTATTGTTATTAAAATATAAACTTTAACAGTTAGGGTCTCAATCATAATACGAAACAATTTCAGAACCTTTTCCCAAAAAAAGCAAAGCAAAACACTTTTGGAATCTTACTCCCAGGGAATCAGAAGCATTTTTTTCTTTTAATTGAAGTATAGTTGACATTACAAAATGATCACCCTAATAAGACTAGTAACCATTTGTCATCATACAAGGTTATTACAACATTGTTGACATATTCCCTATGCTGCACGTTATATCCCACGACTTATTTATTTTATGATCAGAAGTTTGTACATCTTATCCCCTTCATTCATTTTGCCCTTCCTCTGGCTACCACCAATTTGTTCTCTGTACGTATGAGTGTTTCAGAAGCATGTTTTGAAACCTCAGAACAGCACTGAGGTTAAGAGCACTGACTGTGGAATAAGGTGCACCTGAGTTCAGATCCGATCTCACCGAAGAAGTTCCTTAATCCCGCTGGCCTCAATTTCTTCATCTTTACAACAGGAGTAATAATAGGATATACTTCATAGGGATATTGAGATAAGACTTCAGCCTAGAAGCACAGCACTCAAGAAATGTTGGCAGCCACTCCTGTTATTATTTGCATACTACTTTAGAAGTCCTAAAAATGGGATGGTTGGGCAAAAAATATATATATGAAAACATTTAACTTTCCATAACAGGTAAACTCTTCTAGAAATAAGTTTGAAGGTTAAAACTAGATAAACTTGTTAAATGAGAGAAAGTATGTCGTAAAAAGGTTACAGAGGGAAATTCAGGTTGATCTGGAATTTGGAATCTGTACATTTCTAAAGTCAAATTTATTGAGGTATAATTGAAATACAGTAACATTCGCCCTTTTAGGCGTGCAGCTTTGCGTTTTGACAACTGTATACAATCAGGGAACCACCACTGCAATCAAGATACAGAATGTTTCCATCAGCCCCCATAAGTGCCCCCATTTCCTTTTGTAGTCAGTCTTTTCCTCCCACTCCAGGCTCTGACAACCACTGATCTGATTTCTGTCGGTATAGTTTTGCCTTTTCCAGAATGTCACACAAATGGAATCCATACATTTTTGAGAAAACAATGTTGTGAACCTTTTCAAAAAACATTCTGAGAAATAATTTTTCCGTGGTGATTCTCGGCGCACAGGATGGAACTGCCATTCATGGGTGAATTTTGTGTCACTGTGGTGACAAGCCCCAGTTTCCAGGCAGGCTGAGCAAACTCTCCTGTTACCGCTGAGGCTCCGAGCTGAAGTCATCTCTCCACAGCTAGCCCTGCAGATCACATTCTCTTCCTTTCTTTCTTTTTCCACAGAAAAACCTGATAAAAAATCAATAACAGAAATGAATTTGGGCTGGCTGAACTAGAGATTGAAATAAAAGCCTGCATGGAGCTATAGGTAAGAAGCAATATGACATGTTTGTAAAGTTTTTTTTCTTTTAGGATTATGCGTGTTCTAATAAACCAAATAAGAAAATTTCTCATTGTAAAGATAGCTGGGGAGACCAGTAGAAGCTAGGAATGAAGTCAAGTGTCCTACTTATGAAGTAAGCAACCGTTGTCATAAACAAAGCAACTCACTCTCTCGTGACCAAGTGGCACATGGTATAGCTAGCGCTTGCAGGGGATGGCTGTGTGCACTTAGTGTCAGGCCTGGGGTAGCTGGCACTGTGCCCCTGGCAGAACTGGGCTGAGCAGGGCAGGGCATTCTCAGCACATGATGATGGGCTTGGGGACAGATTCTGACACTTGCTGGCTGTGTGATCTTAAACAAATCACAATGAACTGTCTTTTCATATCTCTTGCCCATTTTCCTACACAATTGAAGATTTTTTCTTCTTCATTTTTTCTAAGTCTTAATTTTTTGTGACAGGCATTACTGATAATTTTTCCAGTTTGTTATATCTTAGACTTTCTTACTGTGTTTTTTTTGTCATAATAAAGTTATAAATATGGAGTACATCAAATTGATCAGTCTTTTCCCTATTGTTTCTAGATTTTGAGGCAAGACAACAGAGGAATTTACCTGTTTTCTTCTTATGAGTAGATGGTTTCATTTTTTATCCAGTGTGGTAGACAGCCTCCAAGATGACCCCAGTGATCCCCACCTCCAGGTATTTTCATATAGTCGCATCCTACATTGAGTAGAGCTGACCAGGGTAACAGCGGGAAACCGTGGAAATGATGGAGTGTGACTTCTGAGGTGAAGTCATCAAAGGCGCCATGCCTTTTTCCTTCCTCTCTTGGACCACTCTCTCGGGGCGGAAGTTAAGTGCCAAGTCTTGAAGACATTCAAGAGCCCTATGGAGAGGCCCCTGTGGTGAGGAGCTGAGGCTGCTGGCTGACGGCCATGTGAGTGAGACATTGTGGAAATGGATCCCCCGGTTCCCAGTCAAGCCTAGGCTGACATGCTGACCAGTCTCACAGGAGATACTGGGTCAGAACCATGCAGCTGAGATGCTCTCAAATTCCTGCTCCACAGAAACTGTGAGATAATAAATGTTTATCGTTTTAAGCCACCAAGTTTTACAGGAATTTGTTAACACCAGTAGATAAGTAATATCTCCATAAATTAATTTTTCCTGTGAGCAGAGCACATTAGATTTGAGTATGACATGTGTATCTCTTTGGCTGCTCAGGGTCTGTTGTTTGCCTCTGTTCTGGTTCTTAGCTACAGCTCAGATACCTGAAGTGTGATCTCTGGATACATTCATGAGCTGGTTTTATATGACCACAGAGCCTCCTGAGGAAGACCGACATGGCAGGATGCAGTTCTGCAGACTGTCCTGCATTGGCTAGGATCCACCGAAAGTGCATCATTTTGCTATGCCCTCCAGGACTCGGTCATCTTACTCAGGAATAACCAGCTTTTGGGAAAACCAGCTGATATAGAAATAAACATTTATCCCTACAAAACAACGGTTATTTTAGTGAATAGCGTGTCTTTTCTTAAGGTAGTTAACCCCTCCTGTGAATGGTTTCTCATCTGTAAAATGGCAATAGCTATTTCCACCTTATAGGGTTTTATGAGGATTATACTGCTAATACTTAGAAAGTTCCTAATGCCTCACACACAGTAAGTGCTTAGTAAATATTCTTACTCCTAGGATTGAAGGGCTGTTACTTCATTCTCCCAGGCTAGCACTTTAACTCCTTCCTCTCCCTTGCTCTGCATAGTCAACCAATTACCACATTACATCAAGTCAAGATTAAGTACTCTCTTAAGCATTCCCTTCTCCCCACCTTACTCCCTCTCCACAGCCACTCTCCTAGCTTAGGCCTTCATTGTTTCTTGCCTAGTGCATTCCATGGGCCTCTGGTCCAATCCAGTTGAGTCACCATGCTGCCGTCAGGGTGAACTTGGAAGATAGGAACTTGATGGTGTCACCACCTTCCACAGCTTCCAATGACTCGTAGAACTGGGATGACCTGGGAGTAGGAGATTGTTAAAATACAGGCTCCAGGGCGCCACCGCACACTCTACAAGATTCTGAAATGACCGTCTCAGAGCAGAGAGCTGTATGCAGTCAGGAAGCAGTTCAGGGAGAGGGTCCCCAACTGTGGATTCTGTAGACTCATGGTGGATGAAAGTTGGCAGACCCTCCCAGTAGGCCATGTGTCCTCCCTTGGCCTCCACGTGTGCCTTTCTCAACGTGTGGCCCCACTCTTTGTTTCTGGGATGCAGTCAGTACACAGGGATTTGCACCTTTAGAAAACGATGCTAACAAAAATCAACCTAAATACTGATGGTGCCATCTGTGGATTCTCTCCCCGGAATTAACCCACATCAAAATGATAGTTTGTACATGAAGCTCAGCAAGAGTATAATTTATATCTCATCCAAAAACATAACGAGCGTGTGATCTGTTATAATAGCAATTGTGAGAGAAGCTGTTGGCAACTGACAAAGAGTTATAAAAGAGAAGACAGACTTAAACAGCATCTTTCTATGAGAGAGTAATGTTTCTCTTGGAGGTGGGAGTATTACAGCCACTAAAAAGGTAGAGCCGAGAGAAACTCCCACCTCTAGGCCTGAATAAAAATCTCCCATGAAAGGGGAAATCATCAAATGACCCAAGATGCTTAAGGTGGTCCCAAGTGCCCTGCCAGTAAAAGGAGTCCAGAACACAAGACTGATTACCCTGGGAAGCAGGGATTCCAGGAGGATCTTTCACACTCAGGCTGTGTAGCAGGAAATTTTTATTTGGCACGTGGTTCATCCATCAGTCTCCTATTGGTGGGGCTCAGGTGAGGCTGCAAAGCTCAGACACCTGCCCTTTGGACCTGCCGGCCCGCCAACTGCCAAAGGAGACACACCCTCGCGTGGACCCGTGGTTTAAGGGAGAGAGTCCCGGTGCTCAGGTCTTGGTGGGGTAGGTGTCACGACACCCGGGTTTGTATTGCACTTTTACCGCGACAGATCATGCGCGCCCCTAAGCATTCCTGCTCTTGATCCGAGTGTCCTGAGTGGGGCTGAGGCAGCCTTCTTTCCAGGCGACTGTGAATGACAGTCCCTGGCCAGCGGCTGGGACAGCCCTTGTCCCGCGAGAGTGAGCTTGCTCGCGCCGGCGCCACGCCCCTCCGCCGGTGCAGGAGAAGCAGTCCCGCGTCACCGAGCGCCCAGTGCCCGCCTGGTCCGGAGTTCCTCGCGCGACACACCGGCCTCCAGCCTCTAGTCCGGGAAGGCCGCTGCGGGCGGGCGGGCGGGTCGGTGACCGGGGGCTCCCGCCGCGCCAGAACCCGGAGCCCGGAAGCCGCGCGCCGCCGCCGCCATGAGCGGCCCCCTGCGGCCGAGCCCGAGCAGCTGGCGCCGGGCGGCCTCCGTCGTGCTGGCGGCGGGCTGGACGCACCCGGGGCCCGCCGCCTGGTCGCCCGCCGAGGGCTTCCGGCTGCTGCTGCTGCAGCGCTCCCCGAGGCAAGGCTTCATGCCCGGGGCGCACGTCTTCCCGGGCGGCGTGCTGGACGCGGCGGACCGCTCGGCCGACTGGCTGCGCCTCTTCGAGCCGCACCACGCGCCGCCGCGCTTCGGCCTGGGCCCGGCGCCGCCGCCGCCCTCCGCCTTCCCGGGGCTGCCCGCCGCCGGCGCCGCGGACGGGGACGCGAGCGGCGCGGCGCTGCCCGATGACGTGGCCTTCCGCATCTGCGCCATCCGCGAGGCCTTCGAGGAGGCCGGCGTGCTGCTGCTGCGGCCCAGGGGCTCGCGGCCGTCGGCGCCCGAGCCGGGCCGCGCCCTCGCGCCGCCGCCGGGCCTG